>NC_090744.1:91317012-91387012 GCF_036898095.1 Palaemon carinicauda
AGGTCTATAGATATAATCTATAGACCTTGGGACACCCCTAACCTCTCTTCGACAGGTTTGCAAACAGAAGACCCCTGAAACAAGTTCTCCTCATCTAGCCATCGAGGTTGATCGAGTTTGGTGTATTGCTCTGTTGGTACTAAGGTTCAGGTAAAGTCTGGGGTTTGCGAATACTGTACCAATCATAGATGGAAAATAATGTGAAGAACCAGTGATTTCTTTTGAAATATCTTTCATTTGGACATCCTAGAAAACCGAAGTGAATACGTTGAAATACGTTTACCTAGAAAAGATTTATTTTTCATCAACATGTTGTCGAGGAGAACGGAAACAATTCAAATAAAATAGCAACATTTACAATAGCAATGAAACTAGAGAAGTTAAGAAAAAATATAAAATCAAGAAAGATCGAAGACAAAAGATGGAAGGACGGAAAATGAATTATATTTCTTTCGAAGAAATATATTAACCTCTCTCTCTCTCTCTCTCTCTCTCTCTCTCTCTCTCTCTCTCTCTCTCTCTCTCTCTCTCTCTCTCTCTCTCAATGTCGATTAATGAGAGTCATACTGGTTTGTGTAAACCCCATCTCTACTAAACTGCGAGAAAGATCATGGATGAGGAAAGATTTGTACATTGTCACATCCACCTTTTTTCTCTACCGTTCATCCATCATCATCGCCCCTTATTTACTACCTTTCTTCCTTTTTATTAAAAAAGTCGACGAAATTTGATAGATGTTAGTTATTTGTGTTCGGGCGGGGGTGGGAGGAGGGAGTAGGGCCATATCTTAATAGAGTGTATTCATCCTCTTTGCAAGTGGCACTTTGTACGTCCCCATATTTGAAGGGAAATGTCTTGATTTTCCAATTGTTTTCTGACACTAGGGCAAAACGTAATAGGCGTTCTTTTAACTAATGAAACTATATAAATTTATTTTAGTATTGTTTACGTTATTCTTTAATTATTGACTTTTACTCAATTAAAGTACAAAGGGCGATGATTTTTTTTTTTTTTTTTTCAGAAAGGTCGATGTAGATAATATCTGCGAGTAGATAGATCGTACATTACACAATCGTAAATGTTTTTATCAGGATTATAGAAAACGGTACAATAATAAATACGTTAAAAATCCCAGCTAATGCTTCTTTACTAAAAAAAAAAAAAAAAAACGGATGATATTTTCAAATATACGAAAAAAAATTGCACTTTTTCTGTTTATTATTTTTGACGTCGTCTGAAGATACAGAATTTTTTAACTGAAATATAAAGGGTAATGATTTTCAAACGATTTTAGGATAAAGAATCATTTGTTCAATCTCGATTTTCCTTGATGTTTGAAAGTTCCTCTCATATCATTTCATTTTGCATTCATATATACATGCATATAAGTGTAGTGTATATGAATGTATTTTTACATAATTAGCGAGAAAGAAACGAGAGGAAATAATGAACACTTCTCATCTATAGTTCATGATTTACATGAAATCAGAATTGAACCTAATTAGCCAAGTTGCAGTTTGTTTGTCATGAAGGAATTTACGCAGTTTCTCACAATTTACGACGATTCAGAAAAAAAAAATAGATGAAAGTCTTGTTTTTATGAAAATGGAAAGTCATGTCCCATAGATGTTTTTTCTAAACTAGAAGATAGTATACATGAGTAGTAGGTTAGCCAGGGCACCAGCCACCAGTTGAGGTTCTACCACTAGAGAGTTATGGGGTCCTTTGACTGGCCAGACAGCACTACATTGGATCCTTCTCTCTGGTTGCGGTTAACTTCCCCTTTGCCTACACATACACCGAATAGTCTGGCCTATTCTTTACAGATTCTCCTCTGTCCTCATACACCTGACCACACTGAGATTACCAAACAGTTCTTATTTTCCCAAGGGGTTAACTACTGCACTGGAATTGTTTAGTGGCGACTGTACCACTCGTGTGTCACACGATCGTACATAATAACGACATTTCTCTTTTTTGTATATATTATCCTTTGTATCTTCGCTCTTCCCTAGCACTCGTAGCAACTTGTATTAACATGTCTGTCTATTTCATTGTTAACTGTTAACAGAATCGGTTGCCAATTGGACAAGAAAGAGCATGTTTGTATTTTGTGACCTTCTTGCCGGGACCTAGTGTGTATATATACCTGATGTGTCTATAATAAAGTACTCGGTTGCATTCATCTCGCCTTTGACTCACAACCTCTTTTGGCTCGTAGAATCACCGAGTTCGAATCCCGTCGTATGGGCTCCTCCGAGGACGCCCTTCAGTTCACCCATGAGACTGGAGGAGGAGTTCGACACCTGGTTCCCCCACAAGAAGGTTCCTCGGTCTCCCCCGCCGCCGTCGTCAACGCTCCCGCCCGTCTTTCTACAGCCTTCTTCGCCAGCGGACCGGCAGGAGGATCCCCCAGCAACTCGAGACGACTCAGACGACTCGGCGGGCTCTCTTTCCTCCCAGTCGTCGTTCTCCTCCCGCTCGTCGGACTCGTTCTCCTTGGAGGATGAAGGCCCGAGGGACTCGAGGAGGTGACGGGTGAGGTCCCTCAGGAAGAGGTCCTGCTCACGGTCCCGCCACTCCAGGAGACGTTCCAGGACCTCCAGGAAAAAGCACAAGAGGAGCCGCTCGTCAAAAGGTGAATGGGTGCGAGTCCCGATCCCCCGGAGTCATCTCCTCAAGGCTACCGCCGCCCCGAGCACCTCTAGCTGGCTCCCCAGAGCCTCTTCGTCACCCTCGCGGCACGGCGCCTCCAGCAGACCCGATCATCGTCGGAGGTCGTTGCACCAGGTCTCGGTAGACAAACATAAGTCCGTGAAGGCTCCGGCTCCATCCGCCCAGCGGAAAGAGTCACTCCTTCGGCCTGGCAGCTTTGTCCCGGCCTCCGATCCCTCGACGGCCTTCCAAATCCACCAAAACCAGCCAGCTGGTACGGAGAAGCCCACAGCTCTGCGATGCTCCGCGGGAGGGAGTAGACCCATGACAGCTACTCCCGTCCCAGCGGATCCGCCCGCTCAGCGGGTCGCCCCGCCAATGGCTCGGCTCGAGAAGAAGATGCCTCCTCCCCACGTGGATCCCTCAGTCATCGACAAGGCTTCCCATGCGGAGGATCGGATAGCGGAAGACCTCGTAGAAGGGGGAGAATGCTCCACGGACGATGTCTCCACCTATAGGAAGGTCTTGGCCCTCATCAGGCGTCACCATAAGTTGGATGAACCTAAGCCCTCGGCAGAACAAGCCTGGCACTCCGGCCTTAGCAGGCTGGTAGACAATCCAGTACAGCAGAAGCCTTCCCTGGCCCTCCCCCTGGCGAGGGACGTGAAGCTGGGCATGGACCACATAGATAGGTTCATAGCCAGCCAAGCGGACGCCCCCAGGAGCGTGGGTGCCTCCAAACTCCTCCAGGGACTTAAAACGCAAAAACGCTTTTAGGTCCAAGAGGTGCGTTGCGGAGGTCCCCGTACGGTTGAGCCAGTGATCACCATCCTGAACCAA
The DNA here is from genome assembly GCF_036898095.1 of Palaemon carinicauda. NCBI lineage: Eukaryota > Metazoa > Arthropoda > Malacostraca > Decapoda > Palaemonidae > Palaemon > Palaemon carinicauda. Next base: position 91,320,508 of record NC_090744.1, read on the forward strand.
GGAGCGGCTGAAGATAGGGATCCTCCGCTCCGGTGTGTTTCTCACCAGGAGAAACCTCCATGATGGAGGATATGGCCCTGGACCTGGTTTACGTGTCTTCCTGGTTGGACTGGTGGGCCTGCACGTTGGTGGGATTCCAGTCATCCCATGACCTTTCCGTCCCCGAGAATCAGTCCTTGCTGAAGGAACGGATTAGTTCGGGGGGAAAAGCTCTCAAGTTTCTCTCTTACCAGTCGCTCTCTCAAGCAGTCCTGCGGAAGAGGGACACAGTGCTGAGCAAGCTGGTAAGGAGGTTACCCGAGCGGGAGGCGAGACCATTGAGGAACTCACCAGTGTGGGAAGAGTCTGTTTTCCCCCTGAAGGCAGTAGAGGAGGTCATGGAGAGGGTAAGGAAGCCTAAAGAGGCGGGAGAGGCCAGACCTCCGCCTGCAAGACGGCCAGCCCACAGGAGACCCTCTTCAGACGTCCTTCACCCGTCCTATGTTTCGCCAGTTCAGCCAAGGAGGGACTCCCTGTCGGTGTCTTGGCACTAAGCCCCGCAGCCCTCCCGTAGGGGTATTTCAGTCCCTCAGTCTAATTTTAGACCAGCCTATGTCAACTCCAGGAGAGGGCGATCCAGCTGCGCCTCTAGAAGGAGATAGGAAGGGAGGTCCCCTACTCCTGCCGAAGCCTCAGGTAGGGGGATGCCTCAAACACTCTTGGCAAGCTTGGTGGGACCACGGAGCGGATCCGTGGACCGTAGCAGTACTGAAGGGAGGGTACAGGTTGCCCTTCCTAGCGGAACCGCCCCCTCTGATCCCGGACCAACAGGCGGAGTGGTTGGCGCCCAAGTACCCCTTGGGAAGAACAGGATTGCAGGAGGAAGTATTGGCCATGCTCGCCAAAGGGGCGGTAGAACCAGTCAGGAACCCAGGACCGGAGTTCTACAGCAGACTCTTCCTGGTGGAGAAAGCAACAGGGGGATGGAGGCCAGTGATAGATCTGTCGGCCCTCAACAAGTTTGTTTGCAAGACCGACTTCAAGATGGACACCCCGAAGTCGGTCTTGGCGGCCTTGAGAGAGGGGGACTTCATGATACCCATAGATCTCAAGGACGCCTACTTCTAGATCCCTGTCCACCCCTCCAGCAGGAAGTTCCTAAGAGTAAAATGGGGGTACCCAATCGTTACAATTCAGAACCCTCTGCTTCGGACTGTCGACAGCCCCTCAGGTCTTTACGAGGGTCTTCGCAACAGTCTCAGCCTGGGCACACGAGCAGGGCATCCGCTTGATTCGGTACCTAGACGACTGGTTGTTGCTTTCAGCCTCAGAGGGAGCACTGAGGGAGCAAGGCGCGAAGCTTCTATGGTTCTGCGGTGTCTTGGGTATCACCATCAACCTGGAAAAGTCACAGCTGACACCCTCCACCAGGATGACCTACCTGGGGATGGTTCTAGACTCCCAGTTGGTGAGAGCCTTCCCCTCCTCGGAGAGGCTAGACAATCTGGATCAGATACTTCGACCATTCCTAACGGACCAGCCCAGGAGAGCCAAGGACTGGCAGAGATTGGTAGGCCACCTCGTGCATTGGAGAAGTTAGTCCCCCAGGGGAGGCTCAAACTCAGGGGAGTTCAATGGAACCTGAAGGAGCTCTGGAACCAGGGGGACTCCCCGCACAAAATAGTCCCGGTATTCCCAGAGACGAAGGAAGTCCTGAAGTGGTGGCACGACAGGACAAACACCCTCAAAGGAATGCCCATCGCAATCGATCCTCCGGAGATGCTGCTGTTCACGAACGCATCCAAGGAGGGTTGGGGAGACCACGTTCTCGACGAGTCAGCAAAATGGAAATGGTCCCTCGCGGAGAAGAGCCCTCACATAAACGTGCTAGAGCTGATGGCCGTGCAAAGGGCATGCCGAGAATTCGTCCATCTACTCCGGGGAAACACCGTGGCTCTGATGTGCGACAACGCCACGGTGGTGGCCTACGTGAAGAAGCAAGGAGGACTGAAGTCGAAGGAGCTGTGCAGTCTCACAACGCAGTTCCTGGAATGGGCGGTGGCGGAGGAACAGATCGAAGTCACAGCCAGGTTCATTGCGGGAAAGAAGAACGTCCTAGCCAACGGCCTCAGCAGGATGGGCCAAGTAGTAGGGTCGGAGTGGTCCTTACACCCGAAAGTGGTCCTTACACCCGAGAGTGGCCCGGACGGTCATCCTGAAGTGGGGTTTGCCGGTGATAGACCTCTTCGCCACGAGGCTAAACGCACAGCTCCCCGTGTTTTGTTCTCCTTTGCCAGACCTAACAGCAGCGTTCGAGGACGCCTTTCAACATCCTTGGGACAATCTCGACGTATATGCCTTCCTGCCCTTCGGGATACTCAGACAAGTTCTCAACAGAGTGAGGCGGGCGAACAACCTATGGATGACTTTGGTAGCGCCCTGGTGGCCGGAGAGAGAATGGTTCGTGGACCTAAAGGAACTGGCGTGCCTTCCTCCTTGGCCCCTTCCAGACAAGCCAGACCTCCTCCGGCAACCACACTCACAAAGGTTTCACGAAAACCCTCGGTCCCTCCGCCTACACACGTGGAGGTTATCGAGCGCCTCCTGAAGAGGGAAGGATACTCGTCGAAGACTGCAACAAGGATGTCGGGGTACCTTAGACGGTCCTCGGTCGCGGTATATCAGGCAAAGTGGGCCACCTTTACTAAATGGTGCGCCTCACAGAACATCAGGCTGTTGGAGGCTTCCCTTCACAAGATAGCCGACTTCCTGGTCTATCTGAGAGATGACGTGGGTACGTCCATACCAGCCATCAAGGGAGTCCGGGCAGCGCTGGGCCAAGTCTTCCTCCTGAAAGGCATTGATCTAGGAGCGTCTAGACATATCTCAATGTTCATCAGGAGTTTCGAACAGTCGTGTTCCCCAGAGGCCTCTAGGGTGCCCCAGTGGGATGTGGCTAGAGTGCTGAAAGTTCTGTCAGAGCCACCCTTCGAACCCCTCAAAGATATTCTGGACAAAGAGCTCACCCTCAAGACGGTCTTCCTGTTAGCCCTTGCGTAGGCAAAGAGAGTAAGTGAGCTCCATGGGCTGTCATATGAGGTCTCACACTCGAAGGGTTGGCGGGAAGCAACTTTCAGATTCTTACCTAACTTCGTAGCCAAGACTCAGAACCCAGCTCACTGGGACCCTAGGTTTGAGGGGTTCTCAGTGCCAGCGATCCCGCGTTCGGACAACCCGAGGGACTTGTTACTGTGCCCAGTCAGGGCGGTGCGTAAGTACCTAGAGAGAACGTCCAGGCTTCTGTCTGGGATCAAGAGTCTGTTCGTCTCCTCAGGGCTAGTGAAGAAGCCAGTCTCCAAGAAAACTGTCTCCTTCTGGTTACGGCAGGTAATTATGAGAGCCTACGACAGATCTGGAGACTCCCTTCCGGGAAAGCCGAGACCCCATGATGTTAGGGGCCTGAATACTTTGTTGGCCTTCGAGAGGAGCATGGCAGTGGGCCAGATCCTGAGGGCAGCCACTTGGTCAAGACAGTCCACCTTTACGGCTCACTAACTAAAGGACTGTTCTAGGAAATCTTTGGACAGGTTCTCTCTTGGTCCCGTCATTTCTGCACTCCAGAAGATTTAAAGGCGTAGCCCCGGGGAAGCCGTGGGCGGTAAGTCCAAGAGACACAGGTTCCTTCCCTATCTTTCCACCCCCGTATCACCCTTCCCCTCCATTACCCTTGATCTCTTCACCTACCATGGGGTACACGTTCAGTGAATGCATACGTCTCCGAGGACTTTTACAGAGGTGAGATACTTAAACACTAAGATAGTTTTTTGCGTAGTTTTCCCTAGTTTCTCGTTTCTCTTTTTGGGTCAGCAGAACCTAGCCTCCTATCTAGGTTCGTTTTTTCCCTTCTCCAGACGGTCTCTCGGTCCGTAAGGCCACTCCCAACTCCTAAAGTATAAGTCTCCTAAGAAAGTAGTTCGAGTAAGTACTCCGTGTTGGAACAAATCACAAATTTTAAGTAATTTGTATTTTTCCTAACAGTACTTACCTCGAACTACTTTCGGGTTATGGCCCACCCATCCTGCCCCGAGTGCCTTACAGGACTTCTGATACCTTATCTATCATAAACTTACTGATGACCGAGACCTGGCCAAGCACGGTCTCTGACCCCGGGTCGCCTCATGGCGCGTATTCCTCCGCCAGAGGTACCCACTATAGAAAACAGAGATAGGGGAAACTACACAAAATTCTGGTCGGTTGGGAGGAGATCCCAGATACTCCTAAGAAAGTAGTTCGAGGTAAGTACTATTAGGAAAAATACAAATTACTTAAAATTTGTGATATTAAGAATGCCTCCAGTGTAAACATGAATCTGGGGCCTAACAAGGCCATCTAGTCGGTAGATTTAAAACATGCCCATCTTTACCCTTCAGCTTTACTTCTATTCCTCTTCACCCCTGCCACCTTGTTGTCCATTTTTTATCAACATTTATTTCAGTGTAATTGTAGGTTTTCTCCCTGTTGCTTTTGGGTGCTGAATGGTCTCACAGTCTTCAGCACAGGGCTATATATCCCAGATTCATAAATCCAATCCAAAACATGTCGGACCCTGGACATTTTAGGATGAAATAGGTTTAACCTTGATGAATGTTTTGTAAGGAAAAGTTTACCTCAAAATTAAATTAATTGTGCTTGGAAGGTTTGTGTCCTTGAGTTGTTATGTTAAGTTAGTAACAATATTCACCATTATTAACGAAACATTGCGTAGGAAACCATAAGATTAATTTGAGACTTTTCTTACTTGCTTACAAGCAATGATATATACTCAATAGGTTGCTCTTAGAAGCTGACACATTTGCTGTGTTTTTATTTCTCTGATGTTTGACTAATTGGTATTCCACTTACAGAGGATGGCTTGCCGCCTTTGCCTGCTGAACCTCCAAGCCACGAAAGTTCTGGACCAGATTCCTCTCCTGCAACTAGTCCAAACAATGCCAATTCAATGTAAGTAGATTCAATGGACTTATACCTAAGTATAGAGAGTTTATTGTTTCTTTAAAATAATGTAAGAATGAGAGGTCCAAGTACTGTACAAAATCGAGGAGGCTAACTGTCTGCCGCTATATCTGTACCAATAATATGATATTATTTGTAACTTGAATGATTGTGTTTTGTGCTTTTTATCTATATATATGTCATTTTAAAACTAGCCATAATTATCTGAAACAGCAATGTTTATGATTTCAGAGCCATGGAAACTGAATTCCGGCAAAGAAAGCGCAGAGAACGCCAGGAGGCCACCGCTGCCAAGGTCAAGGAAGTGGTGGAAAAGCAGAGAGCCAACGAGATATGGGAGGCGAGAAAGAGGTTGATTTTTAAACCGATTAGCATTTGTGTTGCCTTTGTTGTTCTGGGTCTCGGAGGAGGTGCTCTTATATACCGATACTTTCATGCGTAGTAATTTATCCGCAGACGAAAATTTATACTTGTATATGTATCAAAAGAAGTCATCAATATATTTCATGAAACAGTGGATTATGCTGTATGGACATATACCATAGTATGTCAGTACTTAATGTTCAAAAGAAATAGTTTTTCACATAAGAATACAGAGTATCTCTGTCGCATATTGTCCTTTGGACATAACTCAAGCATGGTAAGGTCCATGACCAAGTCAGGGTAACGTAACCGATGAAATAAATGCGCTAGATATTCTAGCATGGATTTTTTTTTATATATCTTTATTCATGAAAGTTATTGCGTTGATAAGGGATTTATATTTAACAATCAAGAACGTTGCATGTACCCGTTTTTTCACCGCTTTTTCAGAATTTTATAATGTATTGTCATTTTCAACTATCATTAGTCACTGCTTGAGGTAAGAGGGCTTTTGCCCTATTTTTTTTTTCTTTTCTATTTTTGCAAACCCATTTTTATATTATTGCCTCATTAATGGGTCTTGAATATTCAACACATCCTTTTTTTTACGAATAACAGTAAGGAGAGATTGACTGCAGGCTGATTAGCAGTAAGGCACTTCTGGGCCTATGGTTCCATGCTGTTAGGAACCTCACTTCTTGTGTGCATAGCTTCCTGTCAGCGGCTCTCACCTTCGAGAGTCCTTGTATTAGATTTTAGCTCCTAATTTTTCATTTTTCCGACTACAGTATCTCATGCTCAATTATACACCTTTATTTTCTTTTCTGTTCATCTGCATACACAAAGCATCTTCATTTTTATTAATGCATTGCCTTGTTTAGCAACAATTATTTACTGTTTGAATAGAGCAACACATAAAAGATACTGTTCTCATGTCAAGTACGCAGGGCTGCGTCCTTTGGTTCATGCATTTGTTTTTACAGTTATCAGCCTTAGATTTGGAAATCCTGTTTTCACTGTCTCATCACCATGTTTTTATGATTTAAAATTGCAAACCTTTGGGTTTGAAATAAGTACAGATACACTGGGTTTTATCCTCTGCAGTTACAACACTTCATACTTCAAAGCTTTGTGTCATTTGCAAGTGTTATTGGTCAGTCCTATTACAGTGAATATTAACTTAGTGGTTAAGTTTAGCGATGTTGAGCATACTTTTTTTTATTTGCTGATCTGCAGCTCACATTGAAAACCTTTTTTGTGTTAATGAAGCATATAATATAGTACTGTATTTTAGAAAGAAGAAAATTGGTGGCCAGCTTCCAAACTTTTCTCGCTTTTCTATTTCTAAAAGTAAGGCTCTTATCTTGATGGAACTGGAGGTCCAAGCTTTCTTGCTGTATAGCCAGCCAGCCAGCAAACCTTTTTTTTTTTTTTTTTTTTTTTTTTTTGGGTTTTTTTTGGAAAGGTAGTAGTTTTTTTTTTTCTTTTTTACTCACAAATGTGGTAGTGATATAAGTGATGGGTTTGTATAAAAAAAAATTATTTAGGTTTTCAAAAAAGGTTATATATTCCGAACTTTCACTTCTGGATACGTATGTTTGCTTGCGTATGTGTATAATTAGGGATATTAGCATTCATTCCTCAGTAATACGAAATAAGTTCCTTATTCAGGTGAAATGGACTTAACCCCCTGGTAATCCGATGACGCGTGAAAATATTTATTACCGTAAGTAATCTGATGACACGAATTGCAGCGTCGTACGTAACTTATTTTCTGGGGAAATTCAGTGTAAATACGTGAGTCACACGAGGAAAACAAAACTCACACCACAATTAGGCAGATGGTTGAGGGACATGTGGAACCTAAAAGAAAAAGAGTAGTAGCTGCGCATGCGTGGTAGGCCTATGCTGATTTCCAGTGTGACCTTTTTTTCTGGATTTACACTCCCGTATAAAAAAATTCTAGGCGGGTTTGTACCATATATAAATAATTGCAATTTTCATGTCCCATATATGATTAGAAAGCATATTCGTTGTACTTTTATATGGTTTTGTAAAACAACATAAAAGCATTAACACTTCTATACATGAAATTTTATCGTAAAAGCACCTACAAGAAAATGGCAAAACTTACTCCGTTTTCTAACAGTAAATTGCTCAATATTGTTCCAATAATACATGTATTTTTTATTTATCAGCTTTATTGTAAATTTAATCGGCTTTATAATGATGTCTTTAAATTTTTCTTATCTTTATTCATTACGTCGTAACAATGAAAAACGTCAACATAAGTAGTCGGAAAATCTGAAACTTTCGCTCTGATAAAGAAGCTATTTTTTATTCATATACACCTCACTTACTAATACATTTATTGGAAAGAGGTTGTATCCATGTGAAATACTGTATCTACAATTTGCATGTCATTGTCCCAATGCACGGACAAATTATTCTTTAAAAATATAATTCAGGAAATGGGATAAGACAGAGGCGAATCTACATTATTTGTGACATAAAAAATCCTTAAACTTAGTTATTGTATTTTCTATAAATTTCTAAAAAAGATTAAATTTTTTCCAAAAACTTCACGTTTAGTTCCGGTTGTGGGTTTTTTTTTTTTTACAGTACAAAGTTCAATCTATTGCCACTAAGATGCAACAAACCAAAAGCCTTAATGTGTCACAGTTTGGACGTACCAATTTAAGAAAAAATATGCCATATGTGCTGTACCTCTCCCCGATTTTAAGGGCATAAGTGCCAAAGGGTTAAGTTGTCATGGGATACATCATTGTATCTGGAAATATTCTCTAATTTTGAAATGTTTCAGTTTGCAGTGTTCTTCAAACAAATGACCACATAATGTTCTGTGAAGAGAAAAAATAGTCCTTTGACTGTTAAGTAATGGTGTGTCAGTAACATTCAACACCCAGATTTCACCTTTCAAACAATATTATATTGAAGTTCAGAATCATAAATAGGTTGCATGGACTTGATTGAGATGTTAGGGGGAGAAGATGAAGAGGGAGGCTGAGAATAAGATGGCAAGATAGGGTGAAGGATGATATGGAGAGAAGAGGTTTATTGGAAGAGTATGCCTGTGATAGAAGTCATTGGAAAGGGCGCATCAGGCAACCAACCTCTTAATGTAGGCATAACGGGAAAGAAGAAGAAAACTAGATTGAAATGTGATGTCCCGGTCTGATACTGTTTAAATTTTTTATCGATTTACGTCAACAAAATATTCGGTGGAAAATTGATCGGTATGATTTATTTTAAGGAAAAATCAAGTTTTGTGAGATATTTGAAATTTTTATATATATATTGATAATTTATTATAATTTATTGTTGAAAAGATTTAATCTTGTTAGGCGAGCAATATAGATCTTAATTGACTCCGACACATAGGATAGTCCTGATAGGCAATTGGATTGCTTGTGAATAAGTTCTTCACTTAAAAATAAAAGCAAAATGTTTCCTTTATAAGTTAATGATCGCAACAGATTACTCATTAGTGCTTTTTGAAGTTAGGGGCAAATAACTACCAACATTGTAAAGTAAATGTTAGGTAATGCAGAAATTGATATGAAAGTACCTGACTGTATCAGAATTCAGTACTGAATACTAAATTGTGGAATACTTTTTAATTCTAGTTCTGTGATCTTCTTTTATATTCAGTCTAGATATCATTCAAGGTTTTTTTTTATTAATATTCAGTTTTGCTTACTGAGGAATGATTGCAATCTTTATTATATACATGCAGTTTATAATCACTTATATAGCATATCTTATTGGCATACATATACAGTAATGCATGCACGCATACTATACTCGTGTTTTCGTGTATACGCTACCGAAAGTTACACGATATATTTTATACAGTATTTAGCGAGAGGGATATGTTTTAGTTGAATGTTTACGTATGGGAAGTAATCAGGCAATTATTTTAACCAGCAAGTAAACCAATAACTTTTGAATAATTAGTGATTGGCTTATGCTTTTTTTCCCAATATAAATCAGTTATAGAGATGGTAATTTATGCTATTAATGCAGATGTACATGCACACATATGTACAAATATTTAAGCGTGTACATGTGAACATATATACGCAGTACAAATGCATACATATAAGGTGTTATATGTATTCGGTAGGAAATGATACTGGGTTAGGTCTGAACTTCTCCCGCTGTGACTATCCTCCCCAGCTCCAGCGCCGAGCTTTACGGTCTAGATTTTTTTTTAATCTGAAATCCGCATTTTTCCTCCTGTATTTTTCTTGTATTTTTCAATACAGGTTTTTTAAAGGCATTGATGCGTGCTTTCTTTGAGGTCTGCGTTATCCGCTGATCAAAACAATTTATAAATTGAACAATACACGTACAAATGGTTTTGGGTTCAAGTGAAATATTTTTAGTTTTTATTGCTAAAAATGCCATTTTAATTAACATGGAATACTATACTGTATATGTGTACAGATGTTTGTATATGTCTAATGTATTTATCCATGCATATACAGCTCATCCATGTATACACATTTGTAAATTTACCTATAGTGTATAACAGTTACATTGATAATCGTTTATGTATTTGCAGATACAATGCTTTATAATATGAGCATCTACTGTAGGTGTACAAGAGCAAATTTCAATATTCATTCTTTATATGTATGCATATGTATGTGGTAATATCACCGTATGTTCACTCTTTCATACACCTATGTATGTTTGTATGTGCCATTTGCCTTCCATAATATTTATATATAATAGTAACAAACCCAGTGTTATATACATACACACACACACACATATATATATATATATATGTATATATATATATCTTTAATTCTTATTCGTATGTATTTTATAGGCTACCCCCATCGAACTGGAATAGTTATTGAAGAAATTTTACCCAGTATTTTTATAGTTCATAGTTCCGATAGCAAGACACACGTTTTGTGCAGTGGAAACTTTCTCTGGTGTTTTATCTTCATAATTATAGTAATCACTGATCATTGCATCAATGAAAATACAGTACCAGCTCAGTAACGTTGAGTTTTTATAAAGTGCATATTAGTAGTCATTCACCTCCTTTTAACTTCCGTAGCCCAGAGAAAGCTCACATTGCACCCTCGTAGGTCATGAATACATTTCCTGGTGCTTGCTGCTATATATTGAGGGAAAATAAGCAATAAGTTTTTAGCCATTCGCATTCCCCTAAAGTAAAGGTGTGCAGTTATACAGACAAAGAATCCAGGGTATATTTATATATAGTGGTTGGACAGGAGGATTGGAATCTGCTTCATAGAAATACACAGCGAGTCAATATGTGATGTTTGATGCTAATAAGTTCACCAGAGGTTTAATGTTGCATAAAGAAGAAAATCCCATAGTATGACCAACTAAGGCTTACCAGTTTCTACGTTTACATACATTTCATTTTGGTTTAAGAGGCCTCTTGTAACTTCTGTTGAAGTATGACTAACTGACTCTCATATTAGTAAATCTCTCTCTCTCTCTCTCTCTCTCTCTCTCTCTCTCTCTCTCTCTCTCTCTCTCTCTCTCTCTCATATATTAATTTATTAGTTGGAATAAAAGCATTGCTTACTTAGCTCCTACTCTTTTTCCCTAGGCTTAACCCTCAGATTTTTCTTTCTTTATAAATATTATTGGATATGAGGACATTGTTTTCTCGATTGCTTCATCCTTTATTATTTCTTATATTTGAAATCCTGTATCGATCGTTGTTTATCATAGAATATCAAATAACTAGTGAACCTTTTCGAGTACAATATGATATTTAGATTTAACCGAACCTGTTATTGTACCCATCTGGTACTCGCCAATGAGGTGTTACCTATGGAAGAATATCCCTGTGAATAAATGTGTTCATATCTGAACAGTAACATTATATGGAAAAGCTAGTAACATTATTATTATGATTATGACTATTATTAGTAGCTAAGCCACAATCCTAGTTTGAAAAGCAGGATGTCATAAGCTCTATGACTCTAACAGGGAAAGTAGTCCAGTAAGAAAAGGAAATGAATAAACTCTATGAAAAGTTTTGGATAAAGTATGTGAAAGATAAAGGTCAGTAATGTTGAAATTTATATTGTTAGATATAAACTATGAAGAGACTCATGCCAGAATGTTCAACATAGAAAACATTCACTGTATGTTTTAACTTATGAAGTTCCACCAATTCAAGTGACTGATTATGAAGATGATTTCACAATCTGGTCATAGCTTGAGTAAAACTTCAAGAATATTGTGTAGTATTGAGCTTTATAATGGAAAAGGCAAGAAAGACTGCATACTTAGTACTACTCGAAGAATAGTAGTGTGGGAAGATCTGAATACAAAGGATAATCAGAATTATAAAAAAAAATACATATGCAATATGCAAAAAGAACTACCTGAATGATGGTGACAGAGGTTATGTGCTGATCAAGAATAAGAAAAGTTTAATTGACCGCAAGTTTTCTGATGACAGTCAGTAACTTAAGTCATGGTAGATTGATCAATGAAAATCTTACAGAACTTTCTCAGTAAGCCAATTTCTTGTACAGTTACAGAAGAAACAGACCGAATGTGTATCTTGAGTTGTATGTTGTATGTTGTAAAAGAAGAATTATCACTGCAGAGATCTGGATGTTTGGGAGCCACTGTCCTCGACCTACTTACAATCTTAGTTCAAGTTTTATCAGGATTCAACTTCATGCCCCATAGTTTGTGCCATGCACTAATTTTATCTAGATCCTTGTTAAGGAATTCACCAACTCCAGATCTACATTATGGAGATAGAATTCAGGCAGAGCATCATCATCTGCATATGTAATAAACTTGTTTTCTAGACCAAACCACAAAATGTTTATATACAGTACTATGAAAAGTAATGGTCCAAGAACACTACCCTGAGGAACACCTGATATCACATTCCTGTACTCACTATAGTACCCATCAACAACAACTCTTTGCAATCGATTACTCAAAAATTTAGATTGACTTTGGAAACAAGGGGCTAATGATTAACACTGTTAAAGGCAATACTAAAATCAAGGCCATTCTTGTGAACATCCTCACCACAATCAAGGGATTTTTGCATAGCTTTGGAAAATGTTTTGGAAAATGTTAGATAGCCATCACATACTCCTAGGCCTTTGCAAAAGCCAAATTGCAAACTAAGGAATAGATTATTACCTTCAGCATACCTATTTAGACGTTTTGCCAAGACGTAAGAAACTTTAGTTAATGTCAAAGTTATTTAAATTAGACAGTGATCAGATTAGCAGGGCTAGAGCTACCACAAACACATTTACCCAGTGGAGTAACATTACTAATTCTTCAACAAATGCAAAAAGAAAAGAAAACTTCTTGCTAACTTGCAAAAGGTAACACAACTTAAGGGAGCTAAAAATCCTTATAAGGCTTGATGTGGTGAATGCGTTTTATAATTGATCAGATTTTCTTTCCTACATGACTGTGTGATTTTGTGTTAGTATCATATTTTTGGAGGATTAAAAACTAGCTTATCTTTCATACATAGCTCTATTTAGCATTGATTTATTGAATGCAATATCCATAATCAGATTCTAAGTTGGAAATTGGTAAACTTTATCAAATTCATAGTTGGAAATTGGTGAACTTTACTATATTCATGGTTGGAAATCTGTGAACTTAATTGTACTCGGTTAGAATTCAGTGTTCATAGTTAGAAATGGGCGAAGCATTAAATTAGTTGCCAATCTGTGAACTTTATATTGAGTTAATTCACTATACCATTGACATTTTGGATTCAAAAGATCATGATTGAAAGGTATAGTTTTTAAAACATTAAGAGACTTATTAATTGGCAAAATACGAGAAAACTAATTTTGAGACCTTTTCAATTAGTGTGAAGTGATGATCTAGTAGTGCAAGTCTGGTCACGTACACTTTTTCAAAAACTAGTTCTTTTATGTGAAGTTTAGGCATGTGGTATTACTTGACAGTTTAATGACCACGGGCTTAATATGCTCAACTCTTATTAAGAATTTCATTGACCCTGTCAGAAAGCTTTTGGAATATTTCAGTAACTTGATGCCCTATCTTTAAGGGGTCTTACCTTTGTCAGTAATCTTACGCTTAGAGAACCTTCCTCATATAGCAGTTTTAATAAGTTGTGGCTTATTCTTTTACTCTGTCATTCATTTTTTTTCTGCTCTTCCATTTTTCCTGTTTACCTGTTACTTTGGTCATTTTGTCTTTCTTTGGAAATTGCATAGATTTTAGTGACAGTCAAAATTCTTTTCCTTGACACTGGCCCTGTTAGTCGATGTGGTTACCCAGTAGCCTATTGGTGATAGCATGCCATTTTCTCGCCTTTATATAATCCTTCAAGGTATTATATCTGATTTTGGGGCTCTCAGAATTAATCTCGCTCCGCTGTGCACATGTAGAATTGTGTTGCATTTGGAGATATATCGAGTATGGGAGAGGAGCAGGGGCTTAAAACAGTGAGCTATTATATCTTCAGTTTTATAAAGCTAAACTTTTGCAGTTGGCTTACGATTCTTATTTTTGCGCTGTGTAGGATATCGATTTGTTACTGATGACGATTACTGTACACTTAATAGGGGTAGCCTTTATTTCTGTATGAATATTCATCACATATATTTGTACCGTAACCGAAATACAAACCACGCTATTTACATTGGGTATTACTTTCGGCGTAGCTGAAATGACGAGCCATTAGATTTTAACAAGGGTTTCCTACCCCGCGCTAGTTAATAGGGGTAGGGGGAGGGGTAGCTTGCTACCCCTCCCTCCCTCACACACCGGTGAAATGTCTCACTTCACTTTTGGCTCGGACAATGGACAGACGTGCCTGTCTTTGTTCTCGCTTGGCAGCCATTATTTGTTTTGTCTTTACTTAATCACTTACTTTTCTTTTACTCAATATATAAGTAAACATTTTTTCGTGTTTATGTATATATTTGAGTATAGATATCAATAAGTTTCCTTTTCAGTGTTCGTGCTTGTGTGTGTAGTGTGCGATATCTCCGTGTAGCCCTCGGCAGTTAGGCCACCATGGTGTAATTTCATGGGTCGCGATCGAGCTTGACTACGGTCTTTCTCTCTCTCTCTCTCTTTGAGGTCGTTCACCCTTTTACTACGTTACCTTTACTACGTCTGAGTAGCTTCCTTCCCGTGTGGGTGGGGTTGCTACGCCGTACGTTTTGTCTCAATTAGTTTATGAATCTAATTGTATTTGTTGATTTTTCAGCTTTTGTAGAACGATTCCTTTCGGGTTTTTCGTTCTTTATTTAGTGTTCAATCATTTTTAAATAACAGAATTACGTAGTTACATAGTTACATAATTATAATTGTTATAATTCTGTGTTGGTTACAGCTCTCCTTCCGTGAGTGTAAGTGGTTGTAAGGGCATGTGCCTGTTGTGTAATTCTTGGGTTCTTTTCCCTCGGGATTCCTCTTCGGAGCCTTCCCGGGGGAATGAATGTTAACTAATGATTTTTGTTTTTATTTTTCACAGTTACCGATCCAGTTCGTTTCTGTAATGTGACAACGGAGTGAGCTGTCTTGTTGAGGCCTGGGGTTTCGGCTGTTGCTGCCTCCCCTATAGATCTTTGTCAAGGGCGTGTCTCCTTCTCCTGGAAGTACTCCCGTGACGATTGACAGCTCTCCAGTTCATTTTAGAACACTCAGGAGGCTCGCCTCCTTGGCTGGGTAACTTTCCTTCCGACGGAAGTTTTCCTGTCCAGGCTTGAGTTTTTTCCCCTTGGGGGGTTCTCCTCTTACCTTTTTTTTTTTTCTGCGAATATGCTCTTGGTGCTGAGCGGTCACCTGCAGTTACGCTCGAGGGGCTGGGCAACTGCAGGAGCCCCTCTTCAGAGGATTGCTCTTTTTAAGTCACTGGCAGACCCGTCTCTTCTACGAAGTGCTTCTCTTTCGTTCGCGAGGGAGTGCACTCATAGAGACACCTCTTCGGAGGACTCTTCTGCTGTTGTTTCTGTTGGCCGCCTTCGCCGTGAGGCTCACCGTCCGCTACGTCGTAAGGGCCTCCCGTCTCCCTATAAGGGTGCTAAGAGGCGCCTTTTTAAATCTTCTCCGTATGCAGCCTGCAGCTCCTACCTCCTTAGATCTTCCTGTTCGCCAGCACTCTCCTGTTCGTCAGCGCTCTCCTGATGATCATCGCCCACTGCTGCTGTTCCTGTTGTGCACCCTGCGCACCATCGGTTTCCTGAGCGCTCTATATCTCCTGCTCGTCAGAGCGCACCTGCGCTTCCAGTTCCTGATTCGCGCTCTGTGCGCCCACCTTCGCCCGCGCGACCTAGAACTTCGGTTCAGGTCTTGGACAAGGACTCTTCTTCTCCTCGCCCTCGCGATCCGGCTTGTCAGCCTGCTCTAGCGCAGCAACGCTTGCGGTCGCCTACGCATGCTTCTAAGCTACTGTTCGCACAGGATTCCACGCGTCGCCCTTCTGCTTCGATCTTCCACGCGTTACAGGTCCCCTGGACACCATCAGTAGCGATCTAGCGCTCGCCTGCTGTGGACGATCTCCGGTAGCTAAGTCATGCCGTAGATCTTCCTCCTGCTCGCCAGCGCTCACCTATACTTCTGTCCTTCCATGCGCCAGCGCACATCTGCGCGCCCTTTCCTGCCACGCACCAATGGGCGCCAACAGTTTTTCCTGACCTTCCAGGATCGCCTGATTGACAGCTCGCATCAGCGCTCACCTTCCTGATGCACCTGCGCAACTTCAGTTTAGCGCGATGCGCGCTAACCATCCCTAGTCTCTTACGCCTCAGCAATCTCCTACGCGCCCGCGTGATTCTTCGCCTGCGTGCTAGCGTTTTGTTAACGCACCACCGCTCGCTAACGCGCCGTCGCTTGCCAACGCGCCATCGCTTGCCGACGCGCCATCGCTTGCCAACGCGCCTTCACTCGCCTACGGGCCATCGCTCGCCAAGACGCGCCATCGCTCGTCAACGCGCCATCGCCCGCCTACGCGCCATCAGTCTCCCGACCGCCTGCGCTCGCCCGCGCGCCCACATGCCTTCGCAACCACATGCCCACGTGCCCGCGCGACTGCACGCCCACGTGCCTGCGCACTTGCGAGCATGCGCGCCCGCGCACATGCGCTCCATTGTTCGCCCACGCGCGAACCAACGGTATTCCATCGTGCGAACCAACGCTGTTTCATCTCGCGAACCAACGGTGTTCCGTCGCGCGAACCAACGGTGTTCCATCGCGCGAACCGATGGTGTTCCATCGCGCGAACCTACAGTGACCCATCGCGCGAGCGCCGGCGCGATTCCAGCAGTAGCCATTGCTTGCCTACGGGTCAGCGCTCGCCTGTGAACTTTCGGATTCTGACCACCAGCTCTTGCCCTTCCTACCACGCTCGCCCTCCTTCTGCGCACCCTCGCGTACTTTCGTCTGCGCTCCTGCGTACCATCGCGCGAGCGCCAGGGCGATTGCGACCGCGATTCCCGTCAGGGTTTCGCAACACGGCCAGCCTGGCGAGTCTTCTGGAGCGTATTTCCTGAACACGGTCTTCACCCAGTAAACGCAGAGCATGGCACATGCAAGAGCAGGAAGAATCTTCAGGGAGGTGTGAGCAACATTCTTCTTTCCAGAACCTGGGTTAGCCCTTCCTCGTCATTCCCTGGAAGGTTCTTGCCAGGGAGCTTTCCGTTCGAGATTTCTCCCTCGGTCAAGGGGTGACTGGTTTAGCCCTTCCTCTTCTCCATCTCGTGGAAGGGGCTTACCAGGTCCTTTCCCTCCTCAGTTGCGACCCGAGGTTTTGTGCAAGGACGCTCCATGAAGATCATGGGTACTTTCCTCCTCTCGGGCTCAAGCACCTTGACGTTTCGTCGCCAAGTTTCGAATTTGCGGGCAAACTCGATGTTGAAGCATCTAGACGCAGTGACCGAGGGTTCCTCTCAGGTGTCTCATCTGTGGATGTTGACAAGCTCAGACACTCTTCCATCCTTGGGAAGAGCTTGTTTGAGCCCAAGGACAGAGACATGGACAGCTGTTGTGCGGAGGAAGTCGACTTCCGTTTTCACTCCTCCAAGTGAAAACCCTAGGGCCTCCGACGCCTCTTCATTCAGCCTCGTCAGCCTAAGTTATCGGACCGGCTACGGCTGCTAAGACAAGGTGTACAATAGCAGTCCCCTCCTGTCAGGGACAGGTAGCACGGGAGGCTCTCCCGGGGAGGCATAATCCTAGAGGGAGTAGCAGAGTTCACAAACTCTAGGATTGGCAACCCCCCTTGCAGGTCTCACGCTGGGGGGATGCCTAAGGTTACTCGTCCGGATAACAGCTTCCCGATGCCGATTCCTGCACGGTCTCCATGATCAGCTAAGGATATCGCGCCTCGCTCTTACCATCTCTCCGTCACTGTCAGCGAATCCAGTGTCACTGAGCCTCTATGCCATGGGGTCAGCAAGAGGTTTGCCCGTTGGGCAGAAGGATCCATGCCTTAGGAGAAGGTCCTCCATAGGGTCGTTGACGGCTTCCCCCCCCCCACCCCCGGCTTCTTCAGTCGCTCCTTTCTTCTGGGAAAGTATCTGAGACGGTAGTTCCGTCGCCGACCTCTCAGCTCTGACCAAGTTTGTCAAACAAACTTCATCCAGCGTGGAACAGCAGAGTCGATCAGGCTGGTAACGAGGCTGCAGGACTCCTTAGGCCCTGGATCGGGAGGATGGGTACTTCCAGGTTCCATTCCATCCATCTTCCAGGAAGCTCTTGGAATTCAGCCTACACTACAGGTGTTCCTGCTTAAGATGCGGTGTGGCGATCCCGCCGCGGCATCGCAGGTTTTTTTGCCCAGAGAACTCTCCCTGCTTTCCTCATGGCCGCTCAGGAGCAGGCTTCCACCTCCTTTGCTTTTTGGAGGTCAGGTCAACTCCGGTAGGCTTGGGTTCGACCTTCTTCGGCACCGGGACAAGCTTCCGGGTCTTTACCAAGAGTGTGGGATCATGGTAATTTGCTAGGAGCCTTCTCTACTTCTGCCTCAACATCTGGAGTATCTAGCCATGATATTGAGTCAACGGCCATACCATGTTGAAAACACCAGTTCTCGTCCGATCAGCGAAGTTAAGCAACATTGGGTCTGGTCAGTACTTGGATGGGTGACCGCCTGGGAACACCAGATGCTGTTGACTCCATCTCCGAGCCTTCCCTTCAGTTGACTGTGGCAAGGTTGAGGAGAGTCGCAGTACCTGTTCTCGGTCAAGCAGAGCTTTCAGCCCTACCTTGGAACATTTCCTGGGTCTCTTTTCCTCATTGACCCGTCTAAAGTCCCGAACGGTCGTCTCAGGATAAGTTCCCTCTGAGGCGGCCCAAGTTCCGGTGGTATCAAAGCAACGATTAACCGGACTTTCTAGCCCCTATGGGACCAGCGGAACGTTTAGACCTGCAATGGGGGTTGACCTATGGAACCTCTTGATGGGAGTGGATATTCTCGTCCTTTCCTCACATTTTGATGCTGTTCTCGGACTCGTCAAAGAAAATGGGGGGGGGGGCATGTTCCGGTTCAGGCCTATGGTCAGAACCTGAAGGGTACCTCCCCATCATTCAGGAAGGCTTAGTGGCCGTAGTCTGGCCCCTCTGCAGATCCTTCAGTTCCTGCCGAGTCGCTCCGTGTGTGACGACTTCATGGTACTGGCGTATTCCAACCAGCAGGGGACGCATTTTCATATCGTCGCATCTTGCAGTAGAGATACTGAGATGATCCGAGGTCCTCTCAATACCACTATCAGCTCGCTCATACCGGGCAGAGGAATGTTCTTTCCGACTATCTGAGCAGAGCCTCGCAGATAGAGAGTACCTGGGGGTCTTTGGCCTATAGTAACCAGCAAGTCCTGGCCTGGGGGACCTGATCGCGACAGCCTGGAACTTCAAGCTTCCGCTGTTCTTCCCCCCAATCTCAGACCCCAAGACTCTTTGGCAAGATGCTTTCCGGTGACGGTGGGACAACATCAACGCCTGCGTCTTCCAACCATTATTGTCTGTTGTGAATGGGTCTCAACAAGACCAGGTAGTCTGTCAGCCTTTCGATGGCCCTGAGAGCTCCGCTGTGACTTTACGCAGAACGGTTTCCGGACCCTCTGCTTCCCCTGACAGAACTCCCGGGAGAGCTTCTTCCACGGCACAGGCTTCGCAAATAACCACACTACAACATCTTTCACGAGCCGTTGCATCGCTTCGGCTTCACGCCTGGAGACACTACGCCGCCTCCTCAAGAAGAGACAACCCGCTACAGTCATGGAACGGAGGTCGCGTCACCTGCGATAGTCATCCGCAGGGGTCTACCAGGTGAAGTGGAGAGTCTTCTGTGGTTGGTGTCGTGGCAGAAATACCTCTTCCCTTGAGGCCTCTTCTCCAGCAATAACGGAGTTATTGCTTTTCGGCGGGAGGAAACTCTTTTCCGCTCTCGGCAGTGAAGCCTATTGCTCAGCCTTTCCCTGGCCTTCAGGCTGAAAGGAATAGACTTTTTCCTTATCGCTGGACCTTTCTTTGCTCATACGAAGCTGCGAACGTCCCTGCCACCAGTTGGAGTGAGACCTCCTCCATGGAGCATGGTTCGGACTCTTTAGTCCCTAAAGAGATCTTCTCAAGAACCATTACGTCAAGCCTCTGATCGTATTCTGTCTTAGGGGACGGTGCTCTTGCTCATAGTCTCGTACGACTCCGCCCTTTCAAGAGAATAGGGGAAGGCAACATTCAGGTTCGCTCCTGAGTTGTTTTCTAGACTCAGAATCTTGGAGTCCCGGACCTTCGGTTCGACTCCTTCAAGATTTCGAGTCTCAGTTCTGTATCAGATGACTCAAACCTTCTCCTTCTTGCCAGTAAAGGAATCGAGGGGTTATCTTTGAGAACAGCTGCAGTTTGTCCTCACATGCAGCCGGTTTGGGAGCACAGGGGAGAGTCACCAGTATACCTCTTCAGCTCGGACTCAAGGATATTCATCTCTACCTGAATCCAGACCCTCCCCCGTCACGTCGCCCTACAGCACGATGCCGGATACATCGCAACGTCCCTCGCCTTCGAGTAGAACTACTCTCTGACGCAGGTGCTACAAGCTGGAGTCTGGAAGCGTCTAATGACCTTCGCAGCCCGCTTCCTGCAGGACGTGACCCACAGGAGTATCGATACGTTTCTATCGCTCTGTGGTGGCTACACAACAGCTGGTCTAACCTCAGGCTCCTTTTTGGACAGGTAGCAAAAGGTTGAGGGCATTGTTATCAGGTTTTAGTCTGCATGAACGAAAGAAGTATGTCTGGCCCTTACTTCTTTTTTCATCGTCCCCTCTACTGGGGAAGCAGCATCCTGGTCTCTGCATAGCTGACCTCAAACCTCTGCAGGTAAACCCTGCTTCCTTGTGTTCCGAGTATTGAGTCAATACTGTCGCGTCCCCCATACCCTGACGAGGTGGTATTGGGAACGTCCTAACCCAGAGTTCCTTCTGGAACTCCAGGTCAACTGCCTAGGACAGGTCACACTTTCTTCCTTCACACACAAGCTTATGTAGGCCACACGTTTCCTTGAGGAGCAAGGAGCTTGTGAGGTGCAGTGACTCCTTTTCTCGAGTGCGACTCACTAGGATTCTGAGTCCCCGAGTAAAGCCAAAGCCAGTATGGCTGGGGAATTTCCACCCTTCCTAAGGGGTAAGTCACCCAATGTAAATAGCGTGGTTTGTATTTCGGTTACGGAACAAATGACAAATTCGGAGATAATTTGTATTTTTCCTAACCATACAAACCTTAGCTATTTACACATATTTGCCCGCCAGCCCTGTCCCCCAAGTCAAGTCCTACCTCTAAGTGAAGTGAGACATTTCACCGGTGTGTGAGGGAGGGAGGGGTAGCAAGCTACCCCTCCCCCTACCCCTGCTAACTAGCGCGGGGCAGGAAACCCTCGTTAAAATCTAATGGCTTGTCATTTCAGCTACGCTGAAAGTAATATCCACTGTAAATAGCTAAGGTTTGTATGGTTAGGAAAAATACAAATTATCTCCGAATTTGTCATATTATTTCTACATTTTTTTATGCTAATACAGTATACAACTAGGTACACATATATACACACACAACCAAGTATGCTTCAACATATTTATTTATTGGATATTAATCTCTCCCAAAGGTTAATATCATTTAGAACATTCTCTCCTTAGCCAACTATGACTAATTCCACTGGCTTTAATTAGTATGGAATCAACAATTTTTTTTTCGGAGTATCATTAAGTAAATAAGGTTTTTAATCAACAATTTCAAAGTTTTACGTTAATTGGCATTGCTTATTATCGAATCTACACATTCAACATATGCGAAACTTATTTTTTCCTATTCTTATTTATATGATAAATTTGATATATGAAACTTATTTACACAATTTTTGCTTATATATGCAGCATACGTTCAATCCTGAAGGGTTACTTTTTTCCGAAAGATACATAATCGCACACATTTGTAGATGTACTCTACTCAATTTCTCCTTCATATCAACTGATATCATACATAATGGTACGGTGTTTGTCTTTGAAGTGTGTGTGTAGCGAAGATAGTGACTTTTAGAAGAATATGAAGAGGCAAGAATAAAAATGACGCTCAGAAGCAACTAGAATTAAATGGGTGTTTGTCAGGTTTCTAAAAGAACATTTGAGGTTAGATTTCTGAAGATGAGATGAGAATTTTCAAGCCCACTTTTTTTCTGCACTACTAAATGCAAAGAACTGACCAGTAATTCAAATTTGGGAGTAAAGAATTGTTTTTCTTCCAGCCAAATATCATTAATCACAATGGGTAAATTAACAATTTAACAGGCTGAAGCTAATTCATTATTCTGTATACTGCACATATCGAAGCTGCTTAAAAGAGACAGCAGGAGACTTGAAGAAAAAAACAAATGTCTAATTGAACAGTAAGGTACAAAATCAGCAAGACACAAGTCAGATTTGAATATGGAGATGAGATTATCATCAGGAATTTACTGATAAGTATCAAATTTAGAGGAGGCTATGCAAGCCAATGCAGGAACGAAAGATGCAAGCGTAAACTTGACACAGATTAGTTACTGTATAGGATTCATTTTACAGATTCGGGGTTGTTATGTTACTGTTTCTAGATTTTTCCTGATTTAAAGGGGCCAGTTTTTAACCCTAGATAGGAAATCGTACCTGCACGTAACACTATAGGAAATCCTGTATCCATATGGAATCATTGTAGGAAAAAATAAAAAATAAAATATATAAACATGCTTTATTTTACCAAAACTATACAAAAGTAAAATAATAGTATTCTTGAACAAATATCACCCTCAATTATGACAATTAAACTTAACAGAATATATTTTTGATTTATTAGAAAAAAACTTTGATATAGAAAAGATCTTATCAATTGAGGTACTATAATGATAAAAAGACACGTCATTCAGCAAAAAAGATTTTCAAATATATAAACTAGGAACTATAAAGAATCCCCTAGGCATCTTGTTCATCCTGGGAACCACAGAAAACATTGGTCCTGGAATAAATAAAAACGGACATATTATTATTTACACTCCAGCAGCATACACTTGAGTTTTCAGGTATGATGTTATGTTCTGGTGAATTTTATGCTTGTATATGCAATAAATTTTTTTTTTTCTAATAACTTTGTTTCTAGTATATTTTCAATGTGTGAATGTAATAGGAAACAAATACAGTTACCTGCTACTTGATGTCCTCATCATCGTCTTCACATTTGTTGCAAATGACACTGTAGTGTCGCGGACAGATTGCCCTCACACAGTACGAGCAGTATGTCCTTGTTTGGCTAGCTGTTTTCCATTCGCAGATACTGCATCTCTTCTTCCCTGGACCTGCCTGCTGGCGCTGGGGTTCCTCATTGCTTGTGAGAGAGAAGCAGGAACGGATGAGGTGGCTGGCTGACAACTTCATCCCAGCCTGGTGCAATCTCTTTTCTGCCCAAGACTGGACCAACTCCCTGGCGAGAGTGTGCATGAAGAGGTGCCTAAATTTTGTATGACAGTTTTGCTGAAGCTTGCTAAGAATAAAGCAATTTATCACAGCAATATTTAGCATGGCATAAAACAAGCAAAGTGGCCAACTTCTGGTTTTCTGGTTGCAGCTGTACCTGGCACACATCATGTCCAGTACATCCACTCCTCCCTTTGTTTTATTATAAAAGTGTATTGCTTCAGGTTTGTTTCTTTCGCCGATAGCAGAAGAGTTGTGCTTGGATGACAGCAGTAGCACAATTTTATCCTTTTTCGGTTTGAATGACACCATACTCACATTTTCATGGAACAGAAAGATGCTGGAATCTACTGGCCTACTGAACTTTTTCTCCACCATTATTTTAGGAACATACCCTTTCCTTTTTGAAGTCCCAATTAGGTAGGTATTCCTCTTGTACAGCTCTTTCACCAGGGACAGCGAAGTAAACCAGTTGTCCACTGTGATTGTACGGTTGCTGTCTAAGTAGGGTTCTGTAAGAGGCATAGTGTAATATTCCCCCAGTTTCCAGGAACTACTTGGGGCCGTCTGTGTTTAGCAAGGTGCACAATGCCATTTAGCATGTAACTGTTCCTAGCATCACATGCCATATTTATCTTTATGCCATATTTGGTTGGTTTGTTCGGCATATAGTAGCGGAAAGGACACCGTCCCCTAAATCCAACCATCTGCTCATCAACAGTGATTGCATTTCCTGGCACATAATTTTTCTGACAATTATCAAGAAAACACTCCCATGTGTTTCGCCAAGGAGCCAGCTTGTCAGTCTTAATTCTTTCATTCCGTGTGGTGTGGTCATCAAACCTGAGTGACCTCAGGAGAAAATTGAATCTTTTTTCATTCATTGCAGAACGATATAAGGGAGACCCATGCTGTTTGCTCCACATTTCAGCAACAGTGATACGGTTATCTTGCTTTGCACCGCTCTGGATTAGTATGCCCATTAGTGCTTTTATCTCCTCTGGGCATGTGTGTGCAACTGTTGCACTTTTGGTTTTATATTTCTGTGCCAGCATATCTATCCTCATATTTGTGTACCTTACAATGTCGGCCACCATATCTTCATCCACAAAAAGAGTGAAGAATTCACTGGGGGTGGTTGCTACTCTTGATACAGCAGTGAGGCCAGGAGTGTAGGGGAATCGTGGATTTCTTGCAGTAACTCTCCTGGGCAGAGGTCTCCTTGACCGCTTAGTTTTATCGGATGACCGACATTGTGTAGCTGATATATGAAAAATAGTACTAGGGCATGAAGATGTATCCTGGGTTGAAGAAGGGCTAATAGTGGGAGGAGGGTTAGTCTGAACATTTGAAGGGCCAGCAGTAGGAGGAGGACTGATAGCAGGAGGAGTTGCGATGGTGGCAGTAAGAGATGACACTGGTGACATCTGGGGTTCATCAAGAATCATCATCGGCATGTCATCGATGTCAGAGTCCTCTGAATCACTGTACATGATTCGTCGTTTCCTTGGTAGTGGTGTTGAGGTAAACAGAGAATGCCGGAGCTTTTTTACCTTATGTGATGAAACAAGTCTTTGTAACTGTCATCTGGGCATATAATCACAGGCCCAGGAGGGGCATTGTGAGGTGTTATAGTTGCATGTGTTACTCCAGCATGATCAGTATTACACTCAATAATGGTGTCAGTTTCATTACTGTCAGTCTGTAGAGGGTCTTTGTGAGGTGTTATCACTGCTTGCATGGAACCTGAAGTACCAATCTCACACTCAATTACCTTCTGTGATTGTGAGGGCAAGGCAGCCAGCCCTAGGGGAGGGGTGGGGAGACTGAGTAATCCCATAATGAGAAATGTCACTGTCCATTCCTTCCTCATGGGTAGTGTAAAATACCCTATCAAAAGCTGAGGTATTCATCAAGGCATCTAAGTCGAACCTGGACAGTGTTCTCTTACGTTTCCTGAGCATTTTATCACACTAAAAGAAAAAAAATCCATAATACTATATATGAAATAATGTAAGTCATGTTTCACTATGTACAAGAGCTAATAAGGCTATTACACTCTCAAAACATAGTCATTATATTATTTACATGTGGTAAAGGCCTTTTCTGAAAAATATATTTTTTTCCATATACTATCATATTAGGAAATGCTGTGCCATTTGGATACATGAGTACTCACCAAGAATGGATGAAGAGGAGCAGCACGTTACACACCTTACAGTATGAAGAACTTGTGTTAAAATGCCCATCAAAGCACCAACTGAGCCAAGGAAGTATGAATTGTGGGAAAAATTTGGCGGGAAATACAAAAGTACAGGGGGAGCTGTGCCATTTGGCACGGGATTTCCTATCTAGGGTATAACTGATTTGGCAATTAACTTCCTGGGTTAGAGATAGCCTTTTTTTAATAATAATAATAATAATACTGGGGTTTGCAAATCAACCATTGTTGTTTTTTAAGCATTATGTATTTTAGTTTAATCATATTTTATAAAGTACAATAGCTACAAATATACTGTATGTAATTCTGCTTGCATCTAGACTTATGCTGCATTTTTCTGAAGTCCCATACTAAATTGGTGATAGCTTGTAACATAAAGATGAAACTGAATTAATGTAAGCGCAGATGCTGATGGTCACATCTTTTAGATGCTATATATGAGTTTAGATCTGTTAGTGTCATATATTGCCAGGTCGACTATGAAGGTCGTTTTCAGTAGATTAATGTCATTGATGCTGAAAATTGTATCTTGATAGTGTCTGATGTACAAGGGTTTTAATTCAATTTATTGCATTAAAATCCTAAGCATTTTTAGGCTAGCATCCCAAACTTGTTGTTTGACAGTAGAATTATGCGCTGCACTACTATAGTAAGATGTCACCCCATAAGGAAAAGAATGTTATTCAATTCACTGTTGATGGTATTTTCATCTACGCACTCACTTTTCGATGTTCGTGTGATGGTTGCCTGTCAAGAAAGTAGCAGAATGGATCCTTATTAAAATGGTGTAGCTTCTTATCCTAACAATTCTCTAGGTTTTTAATTGGGTTTTTTTTTTATTCTTCTAATGTCTTCAGAATGTGCATTGTCATTTGGAACCTTGCTAGAAATGCCATCAACTTCTACAGAATGATATGAATTATGTTTAATGGCAACTGAACTGGCTAGGGATATTTTTTCTCGCAATATCAGTATCAACAATCAGATTAAAAAGTAATGTTAGTAATGGTTGAGAAATTGCAATTAGGTAACGATGCAAAATCACCGTTGTGTTCCTCACTTGACTTTTGATGATTCTCTTCCATCTTCTCGAGTTTCATCTAGTTTTTCAGTCCCCTGTTAAATAGAAATTATTATTATTACTATTATTTTTATTACTAGCTATGCTACAACCCTAGTTGGAAAAGCAAGATGCTATAAGCCCAAGGGCTCTAACAGGGATAAATAGCCCAGTGAGGAAAGGAAATGAAGTAATGAACAATTAGAATTGAATATTTTAAAAACATTAACAACATCAAAACAGATATTTCATGTATAAACTATAAAAAGACTTAGTCAGCCTGTTCAGCAATAAAATATTTGCTGCAAGTTTAAACTTTTGAATGAATAATAATTTAACTACCCAATTAGGAAGATCATTTGTGTACAGTATTGTTTAAGTGGTTGCGGTATAACTGATAGGGCTTCTGAGTGCTGTCATTTTTGTTCTACCTTGATACGAGCATTCAATAGCAAGAGTTTTACCATTTCATGGTCTGTGTATAGAAAAAGAAATTACAAAGCGTGATTGCTCCATTACTTTTGAAAGTAAATTTCACGTGGATTATGTGTAATGTGTAGGAAAGTAAAGATTCTTTAACCAGAGAAAGGAGCCCCTATGTTCATGAGGAATTGGGAGTTTGAATTCCTTGGATTTGCTCCTTGACTTGACTTGCTGAGCATAGCATTGAATCTCTTCGAGTTGGACTTCCTCTCAGACCCTCAAACAGAGTTGATGCGTAAGAGCCATTTATGTAATGAAAGCATAATCAGTTTGGTTTTATTTGACGTAGCCTAACGAAAAGCAAGAATTAAGCATGTTACATTTATTCATCACTCATAGCATTAATATAATGTGCCCTATTGCTGCCTAACTCGGTACTTGTACTGGATATTCTTCGTATAACTAAAAGCTAGGATAAAATAAGATTCTATCCCAGCTGGTAGTGCTCAATGACACTTCGACTGTGCTGTGTTGTTCCCTTTTCCAATTTTGTCATCTATTTTTGGAGGGATAAGAAAACTTACAAAATACAGAATCAAAATTCCAGTATGTATTTAAGATGACAGCATTCCCTTTTTCTTGTGTATAGGGAAGGATATTTGAGTTTATGTGCCAATAATCACACACTTATTTACACATGTACACATCTATATTATAGTACACCTAGACATTTAATGTCACTCAGTAACTTGAGATCAGCACCTTATAATTCAGAAAAGCTGGGGAAAGGAAAAAGAAATTATTTAAAAAATGAGGTTTATAGCTGTGCTTCAATGTTGAAAGTGTCATGCGTGTGCCTTCAGGTCTGCTAAATATCACTTAGCCTTTGAAAAAAAAAAAAAAAAAAAAGAGAAGCAAATGACATTCTCAAGACGAGTGTTTATATACTTATGCTCTTCTGATTCTTTGAAAAAAAGAAAGAAAAGAAACTAGAATTTCGGAGTTTTTATTGCTGGATTTTATCAAGTAAATGAAATATCGAAATTTGCTTTTTTCTAGATTTGTTAGGCTTGGAGAACAGATTTCAAATTTTGATAGAAAAGTCGAGACAGGTGTTGCCCATCTTAATTCTCCGGGATACTACCCCGGACGTGTGAAGTGAAAACTGCGTTTTGCTTTTTCAGATTTGGAAGGTTACTGACTTGAAAACCTAAACATCTCTTAGAGGTACTTGAATCGCAAACAAACCATAGATGAATTAATTCGTTAAGTTTAGAGACTTGGGCAAAACATGCACTTTGTGCTACTTTGTTGGTATAATCTCTATAGCTGTGTCATGTAGGTTAAGAAGGTCTTTTTCATTTATTGCGTAGCTTATAAAGTGCATTAAAATAGGAGGCCAGTTTCAGAATTTATCCCACCAGAAATTACTGTTTTGCTCTTTGAATATTTCCTTTTTAAAGGTTTGGGATTATGATTAGCTGGACAGGTTTTACGTTATTTAATCTGAAGTATGACATTAATAAATAGTTAAAGTTATAAGATTATTATAAGCTTATAATAATACTCCTAGTAATATAGATAAGGACCTAAAGTTTACATATTTATATCACATTAAGATTCCTAAAAGGCTTTTAAATGAAGCATATTTTTTGGCATGAACTTTTGATATTACTGTGTGTGTACAGGTATGCTGTGGTGATGCAGCTTGTTAAATAGCTAACCAAGTTAAAGGATTCGATGAGTTCAGAAGTGAATTTTTGTTCCAGAAAAAAATGGCTGTACTCTGTTATGTCTGTGTTTGCGAAGAAATGTCCCTTTCATTTCAAGGAGAATGAGATAAAAAAAAAAAAGTATGCTGCATTTGAAAACTGAGTAAGACCTAATTTTCAACAAAAATAATTTTAAATGCTTAATGGGTAGTGTGCTCAATGGCTCTTTTAGTGGTAACCGCTAAAAGTTGCAAATTTATCCTCCTTTGGATAGAAAACATCCATGGATTATTTGTGTAAACATGACTGCCAGGTGCTACTTAAATAAGTTTTTAAGATTTTCTATGCCCTGGGATCTCGAAAGGCATGACGCAAGTCACTGGGTTATGCAACCGCTGGTTGCTACTCACTCTGTTTCCCTTATATCTATTGGTAATACTTCACGGATTTTTAGGCAAAGATTCCATTGTATATATAAGTAAAAGTTATAAATAACTAATTGTAGGTAACTGTAGTGCTGTGGATTTATGTATAATCAAAATAGGATTTTAATATAATGTGACATTTTTCCAGACCACCTCACTGAAACAGAACCACCAGTTACAGTGTTCTTTATGTTGCATTTTTAGAAAGTATTATTTTTCAATTGATCCACATTTGAGTATAGATTCCACTACTTTCGTGGACTGGTTTAATTTTCAATGTTGTGATTTCATCTCTCGGGTGTTTGTTAATGTGGAGTCTAATTTTGTTGGGCCTATTGTTTGCAGTTCTATGAAATGTGCACTTTCCTGATTGGATTGCATATCTGCAAGTATGTAAGTACGTCATTCGCATTAAAGTATTGCCAGAAACTAACAAGTTGCAAGTAGGAATGTACCACTGGGGAAAAAAATTGCCCAGCAGATTTCTATTGACTTTGCATTGCATTGCGAATACAACTTTTTAAAGATACATTGACAGTCTTCTGTTGTTTCTTCATGGCTGAGATTGTGGCTCAATCCAAGTTTTGGAAGCTTTCAAGAGTCAGCGAAAATAAGAGAAAAAATAAAGGAACGTATGTAGACGCCTCAACTTAACAGAATAAGTAAAATGATGTGTGCGCGTACACAGTATAACTCCTGAATTCCTGCTGTAGTTGTTGATAAAAAATTTTATAATTCAAAAACTTTTAATATCTTATAGCATTTTACAAGTTTTTCATATCCAAGAAAACCGTATGGAACTTAGTATGAATCCAATGCTGTCAGGAGCTACGTAATAATGTGATTATGAAGTACCTTTGAATTTTTACCAAATTTATTAGTGAAAATTCTCTCTCTCTCTCTCTCTCTCTCTCTCTCTCTCTCTCTCTCTCTCTCTCTCTCTCTCTCTCTCTCTCTCTCTCTCTCTCTCTCTCTCTCTCTCTCTTTTTTTTTGTGCATGTGAAGTGATGCTTTCTATATCTTTTTAAAGCTTGAATATTATGTTTTCAAAGTTAAAAATATTACGTCTCGGTAGTCACTCTAGTTCCCGGTGAGAAAACAGTTTAAATGCTTCGAGGTGAGATTGACTAGTAAAGTAAACCAGCTTTGTCTCTATTGTTAATTCTTTTTCCATGCTTAGCAGCACCTTGAAATTCATATGTTGTGGTATAGTATTGTGTTTATTTATTTAGTAGATCGATGAATATTTTAGTCAAGGTAATTGTATTGATATAAACCGGAAAAGTATGATGTGTGTAACTTGATTTTCTTTAAATGTAATGATGTTGGCAATTCATTGTAATTACGTTTAAAGTGTCCCCTATTCTGACTAAGTAAGTATGGGGAGAACGTGCTTACGGTTGAATTTTTCTTTCCCGGTATTGAGCGTTGATGTTGAAGAATAGGAGTTAAGAATTTTTTTATTGTTGATGTTCAGTCTGTATTCATCAGTAAGTCTTTGTAGTAGTGTTTTTATTTTCATTGCCTGCTCTCTTCACTCATCTAATTATTAATGATTTGCTAGGCAAGCATTATTTTCATATCTAATTTCTTTTGCCATTTCCTCTTAAGTTATCTTGAAGTAAATAATGTTTATATTTCATCTTCAGAGCACAATTAGTCAGTGTTGCATAAATATTTCGGTCATTCCTAATAAGATTGTTTTAAGCTTGAAAAGTCAGTATGCCCCTCGGTACGTTGAGAAATTGAAAGGCTCAAACTGTAGACATTATTTTTTTAATCACAAATTTCTGTAATCTGCTTAGCCCCAATGTTATTGTGTATCACAGTTTACCCCAAGTAGTCAATATTATTACTTTCTCAAATGGTACTGTGGAACAATTCACGAATATATTTGTACCCTTTCTGGTGGTACCTGGAGTTGTGTACTTGTGCATTAATTTGCTCTTGAGAAGCAATTTGTTCACATTGAATGCTGCTCACTGGCAATTGCGATTGTGACTGGCAAAGTGGAAGATGAACTAAACCAGCTTACTGTGCATTCTTATACATCTTATTAACTTTCCTCTGGTTATCATTTGGCAGCATGCAAACATTCTACTATAGTAATGATTTTCCCTAGTTTCAGCAGCAAGGGATTTTAGCTTACTGTACCTAACCTTTTTTAAATTTTTCAAAATTATGATGGAACCAGCTGGCATAATAAGAAATCATGTCATGGTAAAATGCGTTCCTAGGATTTGCAGAATTCAAATTTTTTATTTATTTTTTAGACAAGTTTTTGTCAGAATATCACCTGTTAGCAGAGTACAATTGCAAGGTATTTGGGAGGGTTTTGTATGTTTTCAATTGTTAATTTGGCTTTAGCTCAAAGGGGAAAAAGGATTTGTTTATAGCCAATTGGGGCTATAATTTTTTAGAGCGGATAAGAGATTTGACATTTTATGTCATGAATGAGGTTGTGTATTGTATTGGTTATGTTTTTTTAGGGAGTCCCAGTGCATTTTGTAGGAATAGAGGAGAGTCCCCTTTTATTTCCTCCTGATTTTGACCGTCCTGTTCTTTTCTTGGAGAGCTGAGGGATGACTGATGCATTTGTGTAATGTAGTTGTGGGAGTGTGTATCAAACTTTTGTATTGGTAGAAAGCTTGCAATTTTGATTGGTATTGCTTCAAAAAAAAAAATTTATTTTAGGATACATAGTTTGAAGTCATTAATTTTGATACTACAGCTTGATTTGCCTTTAAGCCCAGCAGCTCCCTTTCAGTGGTTTTATCATATTATAAATCACTCAAAATTCCATCAAAGTATTGAAAATCCTACCTTGATGAAAAATGCAAATCTTTGTATCATGTTTGCAGACATCCAGATGAGATGAAGATAGACATTTTATCTCTTAGCCTTGAAATAATTTTTATTTACTTATCAGCTTTGAGAATTCTTTCATCTTTTGGTATATCTATTGCCTTTTGCTTACTTTATGCTGAGTAATTGCCTGTCTTTGAATGCATATTGTGAAACCTCCGTGTTTGGCTCTTTCTGTTGCACTGTGTTCATAAAGAAGTAACATGCTGTACTGTAGTTGTGAAGCTGTGTTTCTCCCCGAGTGAAAGTCGAGAGCTCTTTTATCTGATATTTTGTTTTTAGAGGTATATTTGTTCAAAGCTCATTGAGTGTATAATTATGAATGCATGTTTCTATGCCTTCGTAGATTCCAGCGTAGGTAGTCGATGCATTCGAGTCCATTTTATATACAGCATATTTTTACATTATATTTGGCAACATTCACCCAGAACCCCCCACCCACCCCCCTCCATATAGATCATAATCCGAAGGTACCACGTTTCTTCAAGTGTGGAACGTAAGGGTCTCTGCCAAAGAGATGAAATTGGTATCGAGAAGACTGGTGTATAAATTTCACAGACCAAGGGTTCAAGTTTTATGTATATAGACGTACGTACATACGTTCCAATAGTAAAATCCCAGGTGAGACGCTACCTCTGGCATTATATTTACATCGCATACAAATTATGGGGTAGCACTTATATAGTATTTCATTGCCTGCTGTTAGATGACCCAGTTGTTGAGTTTGGGTTTTGAAAATGTGTAGATTCCATGGGTCATGTATACATCTGTTTATATGGTATTGTTTGTTGCATAGAATCTCCTGTGTCCTATTTTTAGTGGCAGCAGTGAGGGGTTGGAGAAAATTCAATATTTCATTTGAAATGGTACAACTTTTAATACCATTTAGAAGTGGCAAAGTATTGCAATATTACTACATTAAGTATTGTAATATTCCTACATAAGGTATTGCAATATTCCTACATACGGTAGCTACGTTAGATAAAAGTGTCATGGCTCTTTATAATTGTAATGTGGTAAGGAAATTTATTTTTCTATTTATATATTCACTCATTGTCAGTATATTATTATTGTTGTATTACCTATGTCTAGTAGTGGACAGTAGAATTGATTTTTTGTCATTTAATATACAGTAGTGATTGATAGCTAAGTTATTTTACTGTACAGTTTTTATGAGTAAAAGTCTTCAGTACTGTCAATGATCTGTTGAGTTTACAGGAAGTATATAACTTTTTTTTCTCCTATTTATTCATTTTGATGACCTTTCCATTGAAGACCCCACCTATGATTGTATTATGGGCAACCTCTAGAGAAATTCATGAAGCTTGTTTTCTTGTATAGAATTGAAAATTTTGTAGCGGTAGCAAGAGTGTCATAATCTTGGAAAAGTGTTATTGTGTAGATAAGATTGCACTCTCATCCACATATGCAACTCTGGTTCAGTTTTACTCACGGGGATAGGGAGAGTAGTAAGGCCATAATACCACATGTTTGTTAGCTTGGTTCGTAAGTTATAATTTTGCAAAAAAAATGTTAAAGTTGAATAACTTTAGGTAGTGATACATTGTTCCTATAAAGCTTCATTAGGTTAATATTTTTCTTTCCTCCTGTATACTTTATAATTATCAACATCACCCTCCTTAATCTAGTGTTCAACCTTTGGCTATTTATTTCATTGACTTTCGTGTCCATTTATATTAATATCACTGAATATGTTGACCAACAGGAAGGTGCTTCTTTTAGTTTATTGCACTGTATGTATGAAATAGATAAGGAAATCTAATGCTTTTTATTTCATTCACCTTTTAACAAAGAAAAATAATATATGTCCAAAGTTAAGGAAAGATTGGAGGAAAAAAAAGAATCTATACAAAATTTCGTAGTCTGTTGTAGGGATGCACCCGCTGAATTTTTTTTTTCTTCAATTTTCATTATATGCTGAAGTACCCAACAACCAGTACGTACCTTTAAGTACTTCATTTACAAAAGCAGAATGTATGAAAATGTATATTTCATTGAGGCCAGTATAATTCTGCTAAAGCACTTGGAGTAAACCTTGTTACATAAAAAAGTAGTGTGTTATGATATACTTACTGAGTCAGAGATGATTTTGATGCATCTCGTAAAAGAATATATGACAGTAATGTATAAGTGATTATTGATTTTACATACATCACTAATCTCACAGGAAAGAAGTCTGTGATGATATTAAACAATTCATCATAATTATCAACATTTTTTTTTAGCTTGATCAGCAATTATTGATGTAATGATTCTTAAAATCATGTTGATATACTACTAGGTAAACTTGAGCGAAAGTGCTTCAATCGTTTAAATATTTTCATTGAGATTCTGTTGCAGCTTCTATAATTTTATGAAATGCTTGTTCATAGTGTTCACGAGGAATTGTGCAGGAAAGTGCGATTGTGTACCTTGATGCATTTTTGTGTGATTTATGCTTATCTCCTTTTTTATTCCGTGTAGGGCAATCAAGGCCAGGCATACCATACATAAATACAATAAAACAAACCCTTATTCAAGGCAAACTTTTTCTGATGAGTGCTAAGGCAGGATAATGTAGCGTTCTGGATTCCAAATAGATTGCTCAGTAACTTAGCTATGTTCAAATATCAATGGGGAATCCCACTTGTAACCTTTGATATTTGATTTGAGTTTTTTACTGTGTTGCATATCGGGCATATTTTTAATAACGTGATAATTCAATAACTCATAACAATATGCCCAGCAGTTTTTGTTCTTTAAGTACATCAAAATTGATATTGTATTTCTTTTAAACTTTAGATTATTATTTTTTTTTTCAGTATGTTTGAGTTGTTTCAAGATACCGTACCTCAACATTTTATTTTGTTTTCATTGCAAGACTTTCAGTTAATGAAGTATTTTGTTGTAGGTTTCATTCTTTTGTAGCGGGAAGAAATCCGGATACAATCTTGCAATAGAAGAAAACATTCTCGGTCATTTTGATTTTTGTCTAAGTTTAGAAAATGAAATAAAAAAATCAATTACAGCCTTCTATGAAACTTTTTCTTGGCTGTACTGTTTTAGGACTTTCATCTTTGAGTGTGCATGCTTTGATAATTTTCAAACCAGTTTTAATTTATTAAATTCAGTTATGTCTGGATGTATCCAAAGTAATTGGAACATCTTGAAACTTCACAGGACCAAAATGTTTTTCCATTTCATTGTTTATTCCTTTGCTTGGTTATTAGAATTATGTTTATTTTAGTTGATTGTCTCAGGCTGGTTCCATATAAGTTTGTGCACATTTTATTAGTAATTATTTGATAAAATGAAATAAAATGAAATATGCCAGGTAATGGCATATGGGAGCAGCTCACAATTTTTTACTTTATTCTGGTTTTTTGTCTATATTCATTTGATCTATAGATCATTTTGCCTTACGTATTGGCAGTTTGGCATGTGCTGACAGAAACCGGTTGAAGCATGGATATAAGATATAGAGGCTCGAATGATACACAGGGTGGAACAGGGTCAATTGAATCATAGTATTTCAGATCAAAGTTGCTGCCAGTTCTTGACGAATTGCCACTTGCTTGGATGCTTATTGTGTAACACCAGTTGCTGGCTTTGTATCCAAGTTCGTAATGAACCAAGAAAAGTTTTCAGCAGTTGAGACTAGCACTGATGATGGTAATTGAAATGGGATTGTGGGATGTATGGCAAAATGAGGAAAAGGCGTTGGCCTATTGGAAACGTCATTGCTTGGCGTTCTGTTGGACAGGTAATCAAGTCCCACTCAGATTCGATAGTTTTTTTTTATAATTTTTGCAACCTCGCCATCCTTGTGAGCTGAGGATGAGGGGTTTGGGCGAGCCCATAGCAATACCTGGTGAGTTATCAGCAGCCATTGTTTGGCCCTCTCTGGTCCTAGCTTGTGTGGAGAGGAGTTTGGGCACTGATCATGTGGGTATATGGTCAGTATCTAGGGCATTGACCTACTAGAACACTGTCACTGTCCCTTGCCTCTGCCATTCATGAGCTACCTTTAAACACCAGATAAAAGAAACCTTGACGGTCAGTTCATTTTTTATTCTTACTTTTCAGTGTTATTCCCAAGTTCATTTGATGACCATGAACAACCAGTTGATTTAATTGGTCCCATTTGAACAGGAACGATCAACCAGAATCATGATAATTATGAAAGCAGGACAACGATTAGTGGAAAGGTTTTATGGATTATGGACATCATAACGAGGTAGTCCCACCAATGCACCGTACTGTACATCACTGTGTACACTAGAGATCGCTAAAGAGTGTACAGAATCCCAACATCTCTCGGTCTCATTCATTTTCTTGACTCTGGTTTACTTCCATTCCAATTTCCCATCTTCCGGCCTCTTTAAGATTTAACTTCAGGTTGCAACTGAAGTTTTCCTTCAAGTTGCACTTCATTGCTGAAGGTCTTCTTGGCCTCACTGCTGTTGTCTAAGGCCTAAATTCAATGAATAGAAATATAATATCTTATATTTTTGAACTCTGGAAAGGAAACATCCATTATATGAATGTTGATTGTGAAAAATAAGTTACCAAGTAAGAACAACACTTACAAAGTACTGTAGATGTACTAAGATCGGAGGGCAAAATAGATTGAGAAAGAAAAAATGTGTTGTTAAGGATGGCAGAGAGTCTGAAATGGTAAAAACTGCATTTCACTAGAATTCTTTATGGAAACCTCATTGTACATTTTCAGATTAGTACAAGAAAACTTTTTCCATAAGGCTTTACAGACATACACTAAGTTGCTGTATCTAGACACTTGCTAAGAGATTTTAACGTTTTCAGTAGCTAAACTGTTGATAACCTTTCTAATATTTCATTTTTCGGTAAAACTTTAGGCTTGACCTTTTTTAACGCCATTTTTTCATTACATTTCCTTGTTAAATGACAGTAGTAAAATAATTTTTCAGCTGTAAAGCTGAACTGACGAGATGATTGTTTTGTCCAAAGTAATGAATAACTGTGTTGTATCTTACAGTACAGTTCAGATTCATTGTGTAGCGATTGGATATTTGTGGCCAATTACTTAGATTAGACTTCCGTTGATTTCTAGAATGTTAAATTTTTGGCCTTGCCTTCTATTTTGTAAATCACTTGCCCTTACTTTTTAGTGATCGAACCCATTTTGGCAGATGTCATTGTCTTTTCCTCCTTATAATAGAGAAGAAAGTACTGCACCAGATTACTTGGCTTTGTTTCAGCTGATGTGCCCAGCACCACGCCAGATAACTGCCATTATTCGAATCTTCTTCAATGAGAAGTTGAGTAATACAGGTACGTAGATTAGATTATTCAGACTACTCTATTGCATCCCTGTATCCATTGATAGCAATTTGGTGATGCCTTAGTAGTCGACTGTTCCCTATCATCTGATCCTACCTGACTGTTGTTCAAAGTCTTTGAACTTTGCTGGTTTCAATTTTCACCTTGTCGAATTTCAGATACTGTACTATGAAAGTGTATATGTTGGACTCGGTTGTCACGTAAGGTGATTTACAATAATAGCCTATGGTAGTTAGTATTGATTTTGAATGGTGTACTGTAAATTCTCCCTCTTCAGTAGTTGAAGAATTGTGTATCATATTTCTATAGTTTTTTATATTTTTTATACATTAAAAGTATTTTTTATCAAAGAAATATTAAGATTTTTCACGTAAATATGCTTGCTTATATCCAGGTAGGGACAGAATTGCTTTATTCATTGTTAATGGAACTAAAGAATTCATTAGTATGGAAATTGTGAAAGATATCACATGTATTCCTATTTCCATTTGCTAAATATGCTTCAAAAGAAGGGGTAGCTAGTTAAAGGTTTTTATTAAATCAAGTCGTCATATTCAGTAAATATAATAAGCAATCAAGAAAATGATTAAGTAAAAACTTCACTAGGTTTCAGTCAAAGCAGAACTTATTCTTGAATTTTTCATATTATTGAATCTCCCATAAAGATCTTGACGTGAGACTGCCAATAGGTGCCTGCAGGAAAACGCAACTAGAAAATAGAACTTCCATAAAAGCTAATGTATTACATTGTATTCATAACTAATCCACAAGGAATTAGTTCAGTACATGCATATAACAGTCGAGATATGGTTCAAGTTATTAAAATGTCAAAAGATTTTATTTTTAATTTGATTTTTTCAGCTGATTCCAAGCGATCAGTTGGTTTTAATTTTTGTCTATTTATATTGGTGCTCAATGCATGTTTCTGGGTGCCCTTAAAGAATGCCTTACCTAAATTAAAGGAAAAAAAAAGAGATGTGAAAAGAAAAGTGGATCTGTAGTATGAAGGAAGCTGTAGATGTAATTTTAATATCAATAAAAATGTCTCCAAGTTAGTCTCAAATGTTAAAGAGCTAGGTTTCAGGTTAGCAATTTTAAAATATCCTTTCTGTAAAATAAGTGATATTTCAATGCAAGTGTCTTATTTTAAATGATTCTGTTTTTATAGCTAGGAAATTACAAATCACTTTTTGAATTTATCTTTTTAATGGTCAAGTTTGTTTAGATTTTCTAGATCATCAATAAATGTAGTAAAAAATAATGATAGAGATGTAGTTTTTGATGTAGGAGTTTGCCAATGGATTCCTAGATGATATGTTAACTATTCTGAGATATTTGAGTTACTGAAGGGTGTACAAGTCAATGGCGTACCCCTGTATGTGCAATGAAGAGTTGAGAGAACAATAATTTATAGGAAATCTGTTGATAGCAAATGTTTCATTTATACGTTAACTATTCTGAGATATTTTAGTTACTGAAGGGTGTACAAGCCAATGGCGTACCACTGTATGTGCAATAAAGAGTTGAGAGAACAATAATTTATAGGAAATCTGTTGATAGCAAGTGTTGCATTTATACCATCGATTACTGAAGGAGTCTGTTAATGGCTTTCAGGCTTAGTTAAGGGGAGTCTTTTCTCCACTGGTAGACCTCCTTTTGCTATGGTCTGATACATTGAGACCCCATGTCTAGCACTAAGACTAATCTTGAACCAACCAGCCAAATAAACCTTCTAAAAGTAAAACATGGGTAAAGTAATTTTGCAATATAAACCTGAACCTTGAGAATGCTTGAATATACTGTGCAGTAAAGGTATACGTTATTATTGAGTTTACCAGTGTTTAATCTAGCTCGTCTGTGTCATGAAAGTCTTGGATTTCCCCAGGTCTAACAGTGACTCTAGTTTTGAGACTTATTTTTAGAAAGCTAACTCTTGAAATGAAGGAGTTGCATCACCATCATCATCATCCTAACTATGAAGAGATGAAATATGAAAAAAGATAAACCGCTGACAAACTGTGTCCTTATGTAGTCTTAAGTCTTCTATAGTATGCAAGTCTCCTATCAAGGGCCAAATTAGTTTTACATTGGATGTGACTTCAACTAGATGGGTACTTCATCAGATATTCAAAATTTAACCTTGTCACCAGACTTGACATCATAAGGCAGTTTAATCTGGGTAGTTGTAGTATATTTTGGTAAAATCCGTTATTAAATGCAACCCTGGACTATTAGAAATTTCAGAATTTTTGTTCACAAAGTCCTGCCCTTTTTGCTTAATTAGGAATGGCCTTATTATATAGAAAAATTAGCTGTAAATTATTGAAAAGGTAAATAATGTAAAAAGTACGTTTTGCTATTTCATTACATAATTTTTTTTTTAGTAAAACATCAGAAAAATGTATATAACTGATTATTGTACAATTTTGAAGGTTACTTGCATACTGTACTTACAAGCCAACTATAGTGTGCTGCTCCTTACCATAGAAATGCACTTTTCTTTTTTTTTCCATAGGACCAAAGACGAAAGCAAAGAAGAGGAGGAGGATGAAGAAGAGCAAAGCAATATCAAACGCAGCCGTCTTTCACACTGATTTGACTCTGTCCGTCTTGGATCTCCATCCTTCTTGACACTCCATTAATCATACTTAAAAAGGAAAGATGACTTAATTTTTGTGATTACAGTACAGTATATCGTTTGGAATGGTACGTTGCATTTTTAGATAAAACGAGACGTTTTAATGCAATACAAAGACTTGTTGGTTTCAAGTAAAGGATTTTGCTTTATAATTATGATTTCTTTCCCCTGTATTTATTCTTAAGTTTTAGTTTCCTTTAAATAAACGATTACTTATGTATGTTTACAAAATGTACAAAAAGGGGAAGTAAAACATAAATAGTGAAATGTGAACTTAAAAGGAATATCACATTTTTGGATTTAAGTATATTAGTCTGTATATCAAAAACACTTAGTAACCAGAGATGGAAATATATCAAAAACACTTAGTAACCAGAGATGGTAAATTTATCTGCAAGGTCCAAGGTATATATAAAAAAAAATTTTGTTTAGGGGAGCAAGGGATTAACAATTTCAAGAGAAGAACTGGCATATATAGTTACAAAACTTTTGGGTTGTAGTCAGTGGTGTTTTGATTTTAGCAGCACAAATATTTAATGTAGAAATTGATAGCTTACTTGCTAGACTTGCACAAATTTTGAAGATAATGTAAAATCAGTTGAATACCCACATATTAATCTTGGATGCAGTATTTCAGGGTAGAGATAATTCCCCCCAAAATATTTAGATTATCATTAATCACTTTGTAGTAAAGAATCTATTATGCTACAACAACCTGATGAGCATAATAAG
The DNA here is from genome assembly GCF_036898095.1 of Palaemon carinicauda. Taxonomy (NCBI): domain Eukaryota; kingdom Metazoa; phylum Arthropoda; class Malacostraca; order Decapoda; family Palaemonidae; genus Palaemon; species Palaemon carinicauda. The sequence continues at coordinate 91,361,241 of NC_090744.1, forward strand.
TTTGGTATCCAGAATTATCCCAATAAATGTAACAGGTAAAGTGTTGCGTGAACCACTGTATTCGCACATCATGATACACTCCTGGTATTACTTACGGGCCTTTGCTACATCCCTTCCATGACTTAATATCCCCAGCGCTGATCCATGTGGTCCAAATCTATAATTCAAAGGTCACTGCTGAGTGTCCCCATTCCACTGGAAGACACTTGGTATTACAAGAGTCCGCTAAGCTGAAAAGGCTTGATATCAGCAGATTTAATACTCCTGGGACTTGCTGTTTAGATCCACAGTGACTTGACCGGTTTCCTAAGTGGGATATGATATAACCTGAAAGATCAGTGTCCAGTGTGACGTCTCCCTTGCAATAAAATGGTCCAATTATGTTTTTTCCTCTATTAAATACAGCAGCAACTAAGATTATCAATATTTTTACTTTTTTTAGTTAAAGATCTTTAATATAATACCTTCAGTAGTATTAAATCTGTATGAATTAGTCAATGGTGCATTACCCAATGGGTTTACATGGTTTTGACCATCTTGGTATTGGTAGCTCTTGGGTGTGTGTGCTCATTAAAAATATTCTAACCAATCATTAGTTGCCTATTGATATGTCCTCCATAGGGTCTTAGTGTGGTCCGTGACACAAGCAAATGACTGTAGGCACTAGTAAAAGATTTTTGCAATGTCTCTTTGGGCCTCTGTTTCTTGACCTTCATTCCTGCCAACTCCTTGCTGTTCAACCTCTTTCAGGTTTATCCTCTTGATACAACTGCAAGTTATTCCACCACTCTCAATTACACATTGGCCATTTCTATGAATCCAATCCAATTTTACAGGTTAAACTATCAAAGATTGACGTAAAGAAAAAAACACCAAGAAAAGACTGAAATAAAGGTTGTGTATAGTAAGTCTAATAGATCAGTAAGCCATCACTAGAATTAACTGCATAATATTCTCTCTCTCCCTTTTATTTTATGCATTTAATAAACCTTCAAAATACTCCTTCCATAGACTAAGGACTGTAGTCATGTTCTACAGCATTGCGCCAATTGATTTTATTCCAAGATCCATTTGTTCATTAACGTTCATCTATGTTTACTTCTCTGTGATGCCATTTTTTAATTTCCTTTGAAGATCCCATTCACTTAATCATTGTTTGCTTACAATGCACCTCACACATTGCATTGTAAGCATTAATTGTGAGTCTTTGCAGAGTCTCTACAGACCCTACTCCACACACTTTATAGCCTACTATACCTCTGTTCCGGCTTCCTTTCTTTCATCTTTTTGTTTAACCTTATAGATTTTCCTTGATTGTGTCCCCTTTTGCACTATGGGAGCTGAGTGGCCTCCCAGGCCCCACCACTTTGGCTTTTTACCCAAATTGATATTTATAAATGTAATTCCTTTTTTGTTTTTGCCCTTATGTTTTTTCTCATTTCAATTTCAAATACCCTTTTCCATCTTATTCCAGGATATATATGCAGTATATATATATATATATATATATATATATATATATATATATATATATATATATGTATGTATATATATATATATATATATATATATATATATATATATATATATATATATACATATATATATATATATATATATATATATATATATATATATATATATATATATATATATATATATATACACACACACACACACATTTATGTACTGTATTTATCGTCATCATCAGCCATTACTAGTCCAGTGCATAACAAAGGCTTCAGACATCTTCCATTCTCGTCTGTTTATGGTCTTTCTATGCCAGTTTATACCCGCAAATTTTCTTAGTTCGTCAATCCATTGTCTTCTCTTCCTTCTCCTGCTTTTTTAGCAATCTTTAGGGACCTATCCTGTTATTGTTAATGTCCATCTATTATCAATCATTCTCATTATATGTCCTGCCCATGAACTTTCTTTTACTTACCTATTGTTAGATTAGCCTCAACTTTAGTTTCCTCTCGTATCTATTTTGCTTTTTTTCTGTCTCCTAGTGTTAATCCCTTCATTATTCATCCCAAAGATCTTGAGTTGTAATTTGCTTATGTTTTGAGGCTTTAGTAAAATGACATACTTGATTGAGTTCGGCATCAACTTTATGGAAATGGCCTAACCTTTCCCCGACTGATGAGCAGTATTCGGCAGTGGCGTGGTTGAGTGCCAGAGCTGTTTGTCTTAAGGTTTAAGGATTTGATCCCAATTTGAATTGGCAAGTTTGCTAAGGAGGTTATTTCTGATAGCTACCTTCTCCTTTCCTTACATGGTCCCTAAAAGATAGTGTTCGGTCTAGTGCAATGCCTAAATAGATGGAACCTATCATTCTTCAGTTTCTTATGATTCCATGAGATATTAAACTCCCATTTTGTCTGGTAGTGTTTAAGGTGGAAAGTATACACCTGTGTTTTGTCTGGGTTGGCATTTAGGAAGTTTTGCTTGTAATAAGATCTTTCAAAGCATTTGATAATTTGCTCTCAATGGTAATAAATTAATCTGACGGGTTGGCTAAGCACAAATCATCTGCATATATAAATCTATGACTACCTCTAAAGTGTGGCTAATTATTGGTATAGATGTTGAAAATCCAGGGGGTAGGGCAGAACCCATGTGGGAGGCCATTTTTCTGTTATCGCCTTCTGCTTTTCTTACTGTTCATTCTAACATATAAAAGTCAGTTACTCAGCAATGACTGGATGATATGCACAGTGCTTGAGTTTCGAATAACTTTGGCAAGTTTCAAAAGCAACCTGGGTTCACGGTAGCAGAGGCAGGATTTCTTTCAATTGTACCTGGGCTCTGACCCCAACTCTATGTGATGCTGCCCAAATTCATAAATTCAAGTATATATGTTTGTCGTGCATATTTAAGTATGCATATATACTGCAAATAACAATAAGAATACAGTATATATATACATACAATATATACTAATGATATATATATATATATATATATATATATATATATATATATATATATATATATATATATATATATATATATATATATATATATATATATATATATATATATATATATATATATATATATATATATATATATATATATGCAGAGTATATATGTTTGTATGCTCATATGGATAACTGCTTCAAGTGTATACATTGGAAAATTCCACTTAACTGGAAAAAGTATTTTATAAATATGTAAAAAAAATATGATATCAAAATTGAAGAAGTAATAAAGTATATAAAGCAAAAACTCAAATAAGAAATTTAAATAAAGTCCCAAATGAATTTAACAGAAAAGAAAACAAGTATGACCAAACTGAGGTTTGTGAATATTAGGCTAATGGCAGAAGAGATTACAGAATTGAACTTAATACTAAGAAAGCAGTAATATTTATGAAAACAAGGTTGAATATGAGTAAGCTCTGCTGTCTGCGTAGGGGGTAACTAATGACAATGGATTTTCTGCAGATTGAACCAGTTCTTACCTACTACGCTTCTTCTATTAGTGTGCCCGCAATTACGTTGTTCTTGAGAGAGCAATGAGGAACCTGGAACCCGAGTTCAAACGCCTTGAAGAAATTAGGAAAATAAAGAACATCTGAGTCCAGTTTCCTTTATTACAATTGTGTAAAGTAACCCAATAAATCACATTTTCATGACACTCGTCTCTTCCATGCGACACTTTCAAACTATATTCTCTTACGGGCTGCCCAACGGCAAAAGGCCGTGTCTTACACAAGGTAAGGCAATCTACACACACACACTCTTCCATACCCCTTAATTTTAGCCTTTTACTGTAAGCCTGCCCTCATTCCATCTAGCTATCCAACCTCTTAATTCTTGCATCTTACTCTACGTTGGCACCGAATGACCTCCTGTGCCCCAGTGCCTGGACCTATGTCCATAATTAATGCATTCAATCAACTTCAGTTTTCCCATCTTCGTTGTGCGTGTTGTACAATTAACATATCCCAATCTGTAGACCCCAGTATAGTGTGTTAAGGGTATGAATACTCTCTCTCTCTCTCTCTCTCTCTCTCTCTCTCTCTCTCTCTCTCTCTCTCTCTCTCTCTCTCTCTCTCTCTCTCTCATAATACGTTTATGACATGGCTTTTGCAACAATGATTTTATCACAACTTTATCAATAGTACAAAACTATTGAAAATGGTCTCGTATTAATATATATATATATATATCTTACATAATACTTTAAACATAATTCTAATATGTTCTTCCACCTGCATCTGTTTATGGTCTTTCTGTGCCAGTGTACGCAAGCAAATTTTCTTAGATCGTCAATCTTTTGTCTTTTCTTCCTTCTCCTGCTTCTTTTGCAATTTCTAGGGACCCATTCTGTTATTATTAATGTCCATCTATTGTCTGTCATTCTCATTATATGTTCTGCCCATGTCCATTTCTTTTCATTACATGTTGTTAGAATATCCTTTACTTTAGTTTTCTCTCGTATCCATGTTGCCCATTTCCTGTCTCTTAGTGTTATTCCCATCATTATTGTTTCCATAGCTCTTTGAGTTGTAACTTGCTTATGTTCTAAGGTTTTAGCAATGTTCCAAGTTTCTGATGCAGGAGTTAATACTGGTAGGACCATCTTTTTAAATACTTTTCTATTTAGAGAAAGTGCCATTTTACTTTCCTTTATTTCATTCTGTTTATCAAATGCTCTCCATCCCATGCTCATATTTCTTTTAATTTTAGGCTCGTGTCCTGGGGAAACGCTTACTGTCTGTCCCAAGTACATATATTCATTAAAAATCTCTAAAGGATCGTCTATAACTATTTGTTGTCTCTACGTTTTAACTGCACATTATCTTAGTTTACTCATGTTCATTTTCAGTCCTACATTTCTGCTTTCTGTATTCATATCTTGTATAATATTTTGTAATTCCTCTCATGGTTCACTAAATGCATATCTCAAGTTGATAAGGTATTCCCCATTGATAGCAATGGGGAATTTCTTAAAAACTACTTCTAGTCATAGGCTACTGTGAATAATTTAGGAGAGATCCCTGTCTAACTCCTTTCTTAAGCTGAATTTTCCCACTATCTTTGAGTAGTTTTAGGATTGCTGTACTTTTATGTATAGATATCTTCAAGTGTTCTAACATACGACTATTCTATAACTAGTTTTTGAAGGGCTTTCATTACTGCTCCTGTTTGTCCATTTTCTATGTTCCTTTTTTTTTATAAAAGGTGTTTCAGATTTTAAGATTGTTTCTTTTGACAAATTCTACAATCATGTCTCCTCTGCCATTTCTTGTGCCTACTCAACTGCTGATTCTCCTCTCTTTTGACATAGTTTCGTATTGAAATCACCCAAAAACAAATTTGAATTAAGTCTTGTTTTTTTTCACAGATATTTCTATATCTTCATAAAAAGTTTCTGTCTTCCTCTGTATGGGATCTTCAGTTTATACTTTATATATATATATATATATATATATATATATATATATATATATATATATATATATATATATATATATATATATATATATATATATATATATATATATATATATATATATATATATATAATGTTATTTTACTTCTAGAAAGTTTAAAATTTAGTAGAAAGGCAAATTACAAATTTATATGACTTAAATCTTAAGTCATATACATTCATAATTACCCACAGTAGATTCATATTCATAATATAATGATTTTCACCATGAAAGTACCCAGTTACACAATCCATTAAGAATTCAAATACAATTTAGCTTTTACAATATAGCTACAGACCAACTGTTGGTGTGTGATATATTAAAAGAGAGTAAAGTGGTCTGTGCTTATAACTGCCCAAGGACCGTAAAGACTGCCGGTAGACATCCTTGCCTTTTCTTTTCTGAAGTATTTCCATTAGTTGAAAAAATACGTTTACATAGATTTTTAAAGCAACATTCGTGTAATATTTTCCAAATCAATTTAAATATTATCTATTCTACTCTACAACGTAGCTTATTTAGTTGGAGCCACAAGCTATAGCATTCGGGCTTGAATTCTTTCGATACGGTCATGAATGAAGTCTAAAATATAAAAAAAAAATCAAAGAGATCGATGTTTAATACAGAAATCTTGATAAAATTCTATTTTAAAACACTTTTAACGATACAACAAGTAACTAAAAATGAACAGTTTAATTTCACAGTAAAGTTGTTTGAAACATTATTGGAACCTTGCCTTGGCGTCTTAAATCTTTCTTACTAATACTACGGAGTACTGTATTGTACGGTTAAGTTACCGGGTGAGCGGCAAGCCGGCTCCTTCGTGCTTGGAGGCATCTGTTGAGCTGTCCTACTCATTACGGAGCTGTCCGGTACATCCTCCTGAATCAAGAGGAGTGGGTCATTATAAGTTCCTGATTTAGTGATTTATTATACTTTAGGAATGTGGTAAGTCTCAATGCTCTTATTCACACTCGGTGTAATTTATTATGTTAATTCACACGATTTAAGAGGAAAAAGCGTGGGTGCTATTATAGTATGCTATCTACCGCCGATTTTGCTATCTACCACCCCTTTCTGAAACTTTGGAATTGGTTTATTATTTTGTTTATGAGACTCCAATTAACCCTACTTTACAATTAACTGGGAAATCCCCTAATACTGTCACTGGTTGGATTAATGTGTCTGGAAGTGTGTAGTGTGGTGGTTTCAATTGGAAAGTTCCGAGAAAATGCGAAGATGTTACAGATGTATTTCCTGCTTTCTTGAATTTTGTAAGATATGTTTACATGCAGTTGTAGAGTAAATTTTTGATTGAATATTTTTCATAGATTTTCTTTCAGTTTTGTAATATTTGATTTTCATTTGATTAACATGTAACATTGTTGTATGATGAGCTTTGAATAATTTGTAAAAAAAAAAAAGTTTCCCTACAAACTGCTTATAATTATGCACCCATGTTGTCCTGCCAATAAATATTATTAAACTATTATTAAAGTCCAATGAGGATAACATACTGGTGATAAGTAATCTGTTTGATAATCCTCATCAAACAGGAGGATTAACATTGACGGTAGACAACATACTTTGTGGTAGATACCATACTATAGTAGAAATTTGACGGTAGATAGCATACTATAATAGAAATTCGACGGTAGATAGCATACTATAATAGCACCAAAGCGTGTGTATAGTTAGCCGGCAAAATGGCGACTACCCCAGTGAATGTGGTATAGGGTAATGTGTAAACTAACCATGAGGCTCGATCTACTGTAAAGTTCAATTTATACTGTTTAATAAATAACTAATAGGTGCTGTAGCCTACCGTAAGTCATATTTGAAGTGCTTCAACCAGTGGAAATAATTAATCATGCCATAACGCATTAGTGGCCAAACGTTCATATGGCAAGGCTTTAAGGTAGGCCCAATGGGGCCTAATATTGTGTAAAATTCAAAGTCTTATGTAAAGTTTTATGATTCAGTAGTCCAAGCAAATATATCCTAAGATTACTAGGTGCGAATATATTCTGATAATAAAAATTCGGTTCCATTATGGAACAGTGCAATATTGGGTAGGATATTGAAAATAGCATAATAGTGTAGATTTTCCCAAATACACTATTTTGGGTAAAGTTTTACTGTGGTACAGATTCTGATTTCGTACAGAAATTGTTTTCCTGGGTAGTTTGTAGCACTACGGCAAAGCTTCCTAATTTGTTTATTATCGCTCCCACTGTTATCTTGCATAGAATAAGAACGTTTGGAAATGGTGTACGGATCTGAATTGTGCTTAAACTCTTTTATTTTTTTTTTTGCCGAAAACCCTAAATTACCTGAAAATTTATATGTGGCTAGAGTTCTTACTCCGGCCATGAATCTTCTCGCTCCCGTAGTTAAAAAAACTAGCTGTAGGTGGCGTTACGATAGCGATAGCACCGCTGTAGTTACAAATTACCGAACTAATCGCGGCCGCGGTACTTTTGAAACGACCCAGTGAGACCCCACTTGAGCTGCGGATTAGCCTATGGGCCGTTTTTTGCCCAATCAGAATTCAAGAATTCAAAAATCTCGATCATACCATACCTCACATGAAGCACACTCGTTCTTTCTAGTGCAGACATCATGGCGTCCGGTGCTACATCTCGGGTTTCTGAAGATATCATTAATTTCGACCAAATCAACGACCCTACTTTTTTTCAAGTGTTCAGTTTCATGGCCACTAACAATTTCAGTGTTTATATGTATTTTAAAGGCCTGTTAGGTGATTTCTCTGGTGTGTGTTCTACTCGCAATATCGGCGAAGTCACTAAGAAGTACGACGGCAAATCAAGAAGCGGTGAAAACATGTACTTTTGGCGGTGTAATTATCCCAATTGCCGGAAAAAGATTAGTTTGAAACGAGGCAGTTTTTTTTAAAAAATCCCAGTTGTCGTGCCAGGATATTTTTATCCTCATCTGTGGTAAGGATAGGGCTTTTAGCATAGGTTAGGTGGGTTTTTTAAGTTAGCTTCTCCCGCCAAAATAGTTTTTAGAACGACGGCCACAGTTCAGAATATACCCGTTTTCTACGAACTCGATTGTAGATCGACGGCCAGTCCACCCCACTTTATAATATTCCCATTTTCTATGATTGAAAACGGATCTGGCCCTCACCCTACAAAGGCTCCGTTTTCCTGTAGTAAATAACGTGATTTGACTGATTTTCACCTTCATTTCAACCCCAAACAAACAGAACTACCAGTTCGACTAAATTAAAGTAGTCGGACTGGTTGCTGTTGTTACGGATGAAATGAAGGTGAAGTCCGGTTAAATCACGTTATTTTCTACTGGAAAACATATGTTCTGTTAAAATGTTTAAATTTAATGGTTTATTATATATATTTTCTTAAAATCGTTATATATAATGTCTTGTTCAAATTCAGTGTCGCTTCACTCGCATAGTACTGTACTGCGAACTACAACATTAGCAACGTTACCAATGATACACAGCGTTACCAAGTTAACGGTGGCATTGCTAACGTTAGCAATGTTAACGGTGGCATTGCTAACATTAGCAATGCTACGGTAATATTGTGTGTTTTAAAGAATTTTTCAATATACCCCCTTACATTGTATATAAAGTACAAAGTGTACAGAAAATAAAAAGCCCACCTAACCTAACCTAGAAGTTCCCAGGTCACAAACCCATTACAATGCCCCTTGTTATATATATCATGTTAATCCGTATCACTTCACTCACCTTAAGTTAACGTTAGCACTGTTACAATAACATTATATATAATGGTTCTTGTTCCGCCGTTAGCTCGCTTCGCTCGCATTAAAGTAAAACTTCAAGCTTTTATGTACTGGCAAGCTGTAATGTCGAGCTGCGCACGCTAACATCACCAACGTTGAATATAATGGTTCTTGTTCCTCGAAATCACGGGAAAATAAAACGTCAACCTCGTTTGCACTGGCAAGCTGTAATGTTGAGCTTCGCACTCTTAACTAAATATAGTAAAACTAACACATTAAAATTGAAGAAATTAATGACTTGTGACCGTAACGACGTAACTTGTGGGTCAACGGGGAGTGTAGTGACTAATTCTGTGGCGTCCTAACGGTTTTGCCTTGGATTACTACTGCATTTGGAACACTGAAAAAGTTGGTATATTACTTTACGCGATTTAAGAAAATTATCAACATTGGAATTCACCTAAGTACTTTAAAGTATGGATTACTGAAGTTGTTAGAATTTTCTAAAACTCCGATCGTAAAATATGTAAAAAGACGTCACTTGAACTAACAAAGACCTGACTTGGGTAAAGGGTTTTGATGGAAAAGGATTTGTTGAAAGGGGGAAGGGGGAGTGTAGGGAAATATTAACCCCCCTGTGCAAACTTCACATATGTACGGGTTCGTGATTGGTTAACGGAAAAGTAACTGAGTCCAGAGAGTAACACCAGAATGGAAACTTGTCCAGAGCAATTATTTGTGTGAAATCTGGGAGTGACAAGGTAATAACAAAATGTATTAAATTAATGTATGAAGATAAAATGGAATGTATGATAAATATTTGATGGGTATATAAAATGAGGGATTTTGTAAGCTATCTGATAATAAAAAGTAATACTGGGGTCAAGTGTAATATGTATACGAGGGTATTACATAACTGATCAAGTAATAGACTTGAACAGGGCTGTTGGAAAGACGAATAGTTACATTTCACGATTAGAGAAGAAATCCTATTGGTGGAGGAAAAAGTCTATGCGCAGGGAGGCAGGGTTTTTGCGCAGAAGGTTGAAACCTGTTTTGTACAAACGAACGAACGGTAGCAACTACAACCGGCAAGTAGAATGAGAAAAATTAAATTAAAAACATTGCTAATGTTAGCATGTTATGTTGACATTTGATCTAAACCACACGTTGGCAACTCTGGTTACCGTATTTTTTCAAGAAACATAGCCTTTGCAACGGCGCCTCCAAAGTTTATCCAGTTATACTGTTTTGTCTTTTCCTCCATTTTTTATACAGCCAAGAAGGTAATGTATAGAGAAGAAAAGGCTTTTTTTATGGTTTATATGTCGTTTCCCCAGTATGTTTCCCCCACCCTAAACCCCGAGTTCCCACCAGGGGTCCTACACTATCGTAGGATAGAGATATATATATATATATATATATATAGATAGATAGATATATATATATATATATATATATATATATATATATATATATATAGATAGATATATATATATATATATATATAATCATACTATTCATTTGCGACGGGAAAGAGTGTCATTTTCGAAGAAAGCGTAATTTTTTCTATAAGATGAAGTAGTTTTTTTTTCCTAGGTTACATTGCCCTGTAATACAGTAAAATATCATATTTTGAACCTCGTAAACTACTGGCGGAAACCTCTTATTACCGAAGTTACAGATTTTAATTATAAAAAAAAGTTGCACGATTTTATGTCTGCACAGGTCTCATGAGCTTCCTATCACCCGATATTCCAGAAAAACTGAGGTCGTGCTTTAGTTGTAAAGTACTGTTCGAATAGAATTAAGTACTTGGGCACACTATTCTATCTTAATTTCTCTGGCTCTTGTTTTGTCAAATGTTTCATAGTTTATGTAGATATTTAGGTTAAGTTTTACAGTACTACAGGATATCATTTCGAACACAAAATTTTTTCCTGTAGTAAATAATGTGATTTAACTGAATTTGACCTACATTTCAACTGCAAACAAATAGAACGACCAGTTCGACTAACTTAAAATAGCCGAAGTGGTGATTGTTGCAGTTGAAATGAAGTGGTTAAATCACATTTACTAGAGGAAAACATATTTTCTGTTGTAATATTTAAACATAGTGGCTCTTGTTTCACCGCCGGCTCACTTCGCTAGCCAGGAAAAAAACTTCCAGCTCTTATGTACTGGCAAGGGGTAATGTTGAGCTGTGCACGCTAACATTTGCAAAGCTAAATATAATGGCCTTTGGCTCGCTTCGTTCGCTTGAAAATAAAACATCAAGCTTGTATGTACTGGCAAGCGGTAATGTTGAGCTGCGCACGCTAAAGAAAATGATAAAATTAACACATTAGGATTAAAGAAATTAATGACTTATGACCGGGACGACGAAGCTTGTGGGTCATCGGGGTGTTGGGACTGTGACGACGTAACTTCTGACGTGAATATCTTTCCTGTATGATGGACATGAACGCCACTTGGGACACTGTAAACGCTGGGGTATTACTTTGAGATTTAAGAAAATTATCAACATTGGGTGACGTATCAAAGGATTCACCATGAAATTTAGGAAATGCTTTTAGGTACGGAATACTGCAGCCGCTACAAGTTTCTATAACCTCTATCGTAGAATACGCAAAAAGACCTCACGAACTATCAAAGACCTGACTTGAACAAAGGTTTCCACAGAAAAGGATTTGTTGGAAAGGGTATGGAAAGACCACTAGAAGAGGTAAGGGAAGGAGGTTGGAAAATATTAGCCCCCTTGTGCAAACTTTCCATACGTATGGGTTCGTGATTGGTTAACGGAAAAACAACGCAGTGTAGAGAGTAAACATGAATGAACTAGAATGGTTAGCTTGTCCAGAGAAAGTATTTGTGAAATTTGGGCGTGACAAGGTAATAACAGATAACGGATAATAAAACTTGTAATTTTTGGGTTAAATGTAATATGTATATGTGGGTATTACCTAAAAGGAATGGTATAGCTGTACTGGATGAAGTGAAATACTGGAATAAATCGGGCGAAGTAGAATACTTGAATGTGGCGGGTGAAATGACGTAGGGAGAAAATGGGGAGGGGTTATAAGAGAAGAATAATCCTATTGGTGGAGGCGGAGTTTATGTGCAGGTGGGAGGAGGTATGCGTAGATCGAAAACTATGTACAATCAAAGGAACGAGACTGACTACAACTGACCCATAGAATGTCAACAAATAAGCGAAATATATACCGTTGGTACAGGATATAGAGAATTAGCGTTTTTTTTTTTCATTGGTTTATTATACATCCAAGAAGGTAATGTATAGAGAAGAAAAGGCTTGTTTTACCATTATATAACATTTCCCCAGTATGTTTTCCCCACCCAAAACCCAGAGTTTCCGCTGCGGTCTCCCATTATCGGTGGATATAGATATATGTATATTTCTGAAACTCTTAATTTCAGACAGGAAAGTGTCATATGCGAAGAGAACAGACATTTTTCTATAGAACAAAATAGGTTTTTTCAATATTTAACTTAGCCGGTGATTATATAGCTGCAACTTTGTTGCCCGACAGACAACTCTAAGGTAAAAACTCGCCAACGATCGCTACACAGGTTGCGGGTGTGCCCAACAGCGCCATCTGTCGTCCAGATACCCAGTACTCAATGTAAACAATGACTCAATTTTCTCTCTGTCGAGCTATCGACAAGACGTACTTACTCGCTGTTGCTAAACTGGAGTTTTTTCACAACTAATTGGTGAAGTACTTTATTCTAGTTTTGAGCTTTCGCTGTGCAGGGTTTCTCTTCACACAAATCCTTGAACTCTTTTTGATAACGGATTCTTTGTTGATGACTTTTTGATAGTTTTTGAATTTCCCTTTGACCAATTCAAAATGGCTGACCCTTCACAAGTCCCAAAATTTAGGAAGTGCAATGCTAGTGACTGTTCAAGGCGTCTTCCGAAGGCTTCTATCGACCCTCACACTGTTTGTTCCAATTGTCGGGATAAAACCTGTCAATTGGAAGATCGGTGTGAGGAGTGCGTTGGGCTTTCGGAATTCGATTTTATCGAATTCCAAAAGTATACACGTAGGCTAGAGAGAGATAGAGTTAGGAGAAGTTCTTCTCGTTCTATTGATGTATCCTCTCCTCATGCCCCACAACCTATTCCTTCCCCTGTAGTGGTTGCTCCTAACCCCCCTCCTGGCACTCAGGAACCTTCGATGGCTGATATGATGCGTGCCATCCAGGCTCTGGGTGAGAGAGTTGAGTCCCTTGCTAGTGACCGTAATCAGCTCATGGCGGATGTGAAGGAGCTTAAGTGCAAAAGTGCAGTGGGAAGTGCTAAAGTGCCGAGTGATAGTGTTGTGGATAGTGTTGCGCTTGAGGGTTCGTCTGTTCGTGCCTGTCGTCCTCCTAGTCCGGGACCTCTTGCAAGCTCCCAAGTCCAGGGGAGAAGCAATGTTGTACGACAAATGGGTTCGAGAGGCTTTAATCAGCGAACAGACGTTCCCTCCGTGGTACCGGGCGTATCTACCCAAGATCGCTCCTACCTAACTAAGACGAGAGAGCCCATTTATACCTCGTCTTCGGAAGGTGTTTCTCGCAAGAAACCCTGGACCAAGGTCTCACGACCGCTTAAACGCAAGTCGGTCCCTTCAGCGCAAGTCCAACGGCCCGGTTGTAGCCACTGGGTCAGTTCGGACTCGCTGCCGTCATCCGATGACTGCTCACCGCCTAAGAGAGGCAAAGCGGTACCGCTTCAGACAGTAACACAGTCTGTTGCCGCACCTGCTCCTGTAGACCCTAAGTGGTCTCTACTGCAAGACATGCAGTCTAAACTAACGTCTCTTATGCAGGACTTTCGTGCGGAGAAGGTTGCTGCCGCACCAGCTAGTGCAGTACCTACCCTACAACCTTCCACACGATCGGTTGTGCGTCCTGTGGACGCTGAGGTAACCTTCTCACGCACACCAGTTGAGAGAGTTCCGCCACCCATGCGTTCCAGTGTGATCTGCCAGCTGCATGTTGACGTTAAGCGACGCACGGAGGTCTCCGTTGACGTTCGGGAGGTTCACCAACCGTCAGAGTTGCTTTGTTTTGACGCGGTGCGTCAACCTCCGCAACCCAGTGTGGTTTCCACTGCGCACCCACATCAGTCCAAACAGTCTGGAGTTGACGCTGTGCGTCCCCGCGCTGCCATGGTTGTTGCCAGTTCACAGACTGGGCAGCAGTTCCATGACGTTGCGTCCGGCTCAGTCACGCATGCACCCGTGCGACCGGACTCAGCGAACCAGCCGTTACCCACTCCGTTGCCGTTTCCTCATCAGTTATCGGATGAGGGACTTTCTGATGATGATGTTGCTGCACACATAGATGAACCACAATCAGAATTGGACGAGCCTAAGTCTTCTCAACCCTCTTTGGACTTTAGGAAAGTTTTGGCCATTTTCAAAGAGATGTTTCCGGACCAGTTTGTTTCTGTGGCTCCTCGTTCTCCTCCGTCAGAGTTTGTGTTAGGCATGCCGTCTACCACTCCTGCCTTTTAGACTCGTCCTCGCACGCTCGTCCAAGAGAGCTTTGCGGGTGTTAGGAGAATGGTTGCAGTCCAAGAAGAGTTTAGGGAAGACAGCCTTTACGTTTCCCCCTGCTAGACTCTCTTCTAGATCGAGCGTCTGGTATGCCACGGGAGAAGTTCTCGGCTTGGGAGTTCCTGCCTCTGCCCAGGGCGACTTCTCAAGCCTCGTAGACTCTCCCCGCCGCCTTGCCATGAGACGCTCAAAGATATGTTGGTCATCTTCGGACCTGGACCACCTTTTGAAAGGTATCTTTAGGGCCTTCGAAGTTTTTAACTTCTTAGACTGGTGTCTAGGAGCCCTAAGCAGAAAGATCTCTCCCACAGAGAAAGAGTCTTCCTTGCTCATTATGTCCTGCATGGACAAGGCCATACGTGATGGGTCTAATGAGCTTGCTGCATCATTTGTGTCCGGAGTCCTTAAAAAGCGTGAAAACCTATGCTCATTCCTTTCAGCTGGAGTTACACCGTGCCAGAGATCAGAGCTTCTTTTTGCTCCTCTTTCCAAGTGCCTTTTTCCAGAAGACCTGATTAAGGAAATAGCCGCTTCATTGATACAGAAGGACACTCACGATCTTGTTGCGTCCTCCGCTCGCAAAGCTACCCCTTTGCCTACCTTGTCAGCTAGACCAAGGATGGACACTCCAGCGTCCCGTTTTATTCCGCCCTTTCGTGGCAGAGCCTCCAGCAGAGGAGGTGCTCGTGCCGAAGGGAAACGAGGAAAGAAGAAAGGAACCAAGTCCTTTAAGGGCAGAGTCTGACTGCCAGCTTCTTCAGACAGCAGTGGGAGCCAGACTCAAGAACTTCTGGCAGACCTGGGAAGAGAGAGGCGCAGATGCACAATCTGTGAAGTTGCTCAGAGAGGGGTACAAGATAACGTTTGTACGGAAACCCCCTCTAGCAACGTCTCCCATCGATCTCTCTCCCAGGTACAGAGAGGAAGACAAGAGACGAGCCTTGAAACAGGAGGTGTCTCTTTTACTAGAGAAGGGAGCGGTGGTCAGAATCTCGGACCTTCAATCTCCGGGATTCTACAACCGACTCTTCTTGGTGTCAAAGAAGACAGGAGGGTGGAGGCCGGTGCTAGACGTCGGTGCTCTGAATGTCTTTGTCACAAAGCAGACGTTCTCCATGGAGACCTCAAAGTCAGTCTTAGCAGCGGTCAGAAGGGAAGACTGGATGGTCTCTTTAGACCTAAGGGACGCCTACTTCCACGTCCCCATCCACCCGGACTCCCAACCTTTTCTGAGATTCGTTTTCAAAAAGGTTGTCTACCAGTTTCAAGCCCTGTGCTTTGGCCTAATTCCTTCATTTAGCGGACATCCGAGCCTCCCTCTATTTGGACGACTGGCTTCTCAGAGCTTCTTCCAGTCGTCGCTGTCTGAAGGATCTAAAGTGGACTCTAGATCTGACCAAGGAATTGGGTCTCCTTGTCAATATGGAAAAGTCACAACTGGTCCCATCCCAAACTATTGTGTATTTAGGGATGGAGATTCACAGTCTAGCTTTTCGGGCTTTTCCGTCGGCCCCCAGAACAAGCCAAGCCCAGTTATGCATCCAGAACATGCTGAAGAAGGAACGATGTTCAGTCAGGAAGTGGATGAGTCTGATAGGGACGCTATCATCCCTGGAACAGTTTGTGTCATTAGGAAGACTACACCTCCGTCCTCTTCAATACCACCTAGCATTTCACTGGAAAAAGGACAAGACGCTAGAAGCGGTCTCGATCCCCATTTCCGAGAAGATGAAGTCTTGCCTGACTTGGTGGAAGGACAGTATCAGCCTAAGAGAGGGTCTTCCCCTGGCTGTTCAGACTCCCAACCACGTTCTCTTCTCGGACGCATCGGACGTAGGCTGGGGCGCGACATTAGACGGTCGGGAATGTTCGGGACTATGGAACTCTAGTCAACTGCAAGGAGCTACTGGCTGTACATCTGGCCTTGAAAAGCTTCAGGTCTCTCCTTCAAGGCAAAGTGGTTGAAGTGAACTCGGACAACACCACTGCCTTGGCGTACATCTCCAAGCAAGGAGGGACCCACTCACTGACGTTGTACGAGATCGCAAGGGACCTGCTCATCTGGTCAAAAGGTCCAAACATATCACTAGTAACGAGGTTCATCCAAGGCAACTTGAATGTCATGGCAGATTGTCTCAGTCGGAAGGGGCAAGTCATTCCAACAGAATGGACCCTCCACAAGGATGTATGCAAGAGACTTTGGGCCACTTGGGGCCAACCAACCATAGATCTCTTTGCAACCTCGATGACCAAGAGGCTCCCAATATATTGCTCACCAATCCCAGACCCAGCAGCAATACACATAGATGCCTTTCTCCTAGATTGGTCGCATCTAGATCTATACGCATTCCCACCGTTCAAGATTGTCAACAAGGTACTGCAGAAGTTCGCCTCTCACGAAGGGACAAGGTTGACGCTAGTTGCTCCCCTCTGGCCCGCGAGAGAATGGTTCACCGAGGTACTTCGATGGCTAGTAGACTTTCCCAGAAGTCTTCCTCTAAGGGTGGACCTTCTACGTCAGCCACACGTAAAGAAGGTACACCAAAGCCTCCACGCTCTTCGTCTGACTGCCTTCAGACTATCGAAAGACTCTCGAGAGCTAGAGGCTTTTCGAAGGAGGCAGCCAGTGCGATTGCTAGAGCAAGGAGAACATCCACCCTTAGAGTCTACCAATCGAAGTGGGAAGTCTTCCGAAACTGGTGCAAGTCAGTATCTGTATCCTCGACCAGTACCTCTGTAGCTCAGATAGCTGACTTTCTCTTATACCTGAGAAAAGAACGATCACTTTCAGCTCCCACTATCAAGGGCTACAGAAGCATGTTGGCATTGGTCTTCAGGCATAGAGGCTTAGATCTTTCCAACAATAAAGATCTACAGGACCTCCTTAAGTCTTTTGAGACCACGAAGGAGCGTCGTTTGGTTACACCTGGTTGGAATTTAGACGTGGTACTAAGATTCCTCATGTCAGACAGGTTTGAGCCGCTACAATCAGCCTCCCTGAAAGATCTCACCTTAGACACTTTTCCTGGTATGCTTAGCCACAGCTAAAAGAGTCGGTGAGATTCATGCCTTCAGCAAGAACATCGGATTTTCGTCAGAAAAAGCTACATGTTATCTACAGCTTGGTTTTCTAGCCAAAAATGAGCTACCTTCTCGACATTGGCCGAAATCGTTCGATATTCCCAGCTTATCGAATATGGTAGGCAATGAACTAGAAAGAGTCTTATGCCCTGTGAGAGCTCTTAAGTTCTATTTAAAACGTACTAAACCTTTACGAGGCCTATCTGAAGCTTTATGGTGTTCAGTTAAGAAACCATCTTTGCCTATGTCAAAGAATGCTTTATCCTATTTTATCAGACTGTTAATACGAGAAGCTCATTCCCATCTGAGTGAGGAAGACCAAGCATTGCTGAAGGTAAGGACACACGAAGTTAGAGCTGTCGCAACTTCCGTGGCCTTTAAGCAAAATAGATCTCTGCGAAGTATAATGGACGCAACCTATTGGAGAAGCAAGTCAGTGTTTGCGTCTTTTTATCTAAAGGATGTCCAGTCTCTTTACGAGGACTGCTACACACTGGGACCATTCGTAGCAGCGAGTGCAGTAGTGGGTGAGGGCTCAACCACTACAATTCCCTAATTCCATACCCTTTTAATCTTTCTCTTGAAATGTTTTTATTGTTGTTTTTGGGTTGTCCGGAAGGCTAAGAAGCCTTTCGCATCCTGGTTGATTTGGCGGGTGGTCAAAGTCATTTCTTGAGAGCGCCTAGATTAGGGGTTTTGATGAGGTCCTGTTGTATGGGTTGCAACCCTTGATACTTCAGATCCTAGGGGTCGATCAGCATCCTAAGAGGATCGCGAGGCTCCGTAAGGAAGACGTACTTAAAAGGCAGAGTAATTGTTCAAGTCGACTTCCTTACCAGGTACCTATTTATTTTCTTTTTGTTATTTTGATAACTTCTAAAATGAAATAAAAACTCTTAGCTCATAAAAGTGTAAACATATATTGCTGGTCTCTACCCACCCCCCTGGGTGTGAATCAGCTATATAATCACCGGCTAAGTTAAATATTGAAAAATGTTATTTTGATAATAAAATAAATTTTTGAATATACTTACCCGGTGATTATAAATTAACCCTGGATAGGTACGCTCCTCGGACACCCCTTTAAGGGTATACTCGGACGCGAACGACCCCGACGCCAAAAAAAATTCTTGAAAAATCAGTTTTTGCAGTAACCTCCTTTTTTCTTTTGCCAAAAAAAACTTCAATGAATGCTTAAAACAACTGTAAAGATAAATACTACTCATCTGCAGAAAAACTATTTATTATAAATATTTTAAAAAATTAAGTAGAAAAAAAAAGACCTGACATAAAAATTCATAAAAAAAAGTTTATACATATATACACAAATCCTTTTAGGAATTGATTCTTGAATGTTTAGGACACATCTTGATGTATTTTGGATGAAGTCAGACCCATGGAGGTAAAGATCTGAAATGAGAAAAAAAGGGTAACTTTTTTTGGCCAAAAAAATTTGTCCAAATTTCATGAATTTTTTTGGGTACCCAAATGAAATAGGAAGTGGCTAATTTTTTTAGGGAATAAACATATGTTATCCTAAAATAGAAATATGTAAAAAAATCTTCATTATTTTGTAAATTACATTTATATCAGGGGCCATATCTAAAGGTAATTTTTTGAGTACTTAGAAATTTCGTAAAAAAATACATATATTTAATATATAATATGATATTTATGCAGGTAAAAATATACCAAAATATCACAAATTCTATAGGGAACAAGAATATATATATAGATAGGGCAGCTTACGCTTCGGATATGTCCACAAAATGGCCGCCAACCACACTGACTCAGACTCCCTAATCTGCCACTTGAAATGTAGGAAGGGTATGTCAATTTCAAGGTGTTATTTACTAATCTAATTATTATTGGATATGCATAAAAATTGTATGGTGGGTTGCTGGATAATTGTCGATTATTTTACGACTATAAAATTAAAATTCTCACCCAAAAAAAGTTTTTTGAAGGGAAATAAAATCGAAAAAAAAAATGTAAAACAATATTTTAGCTAAAAAAATTTGATGATATTCAATCAAAAAAAAAGTAAACAAAATTTTCCGACAAATAAACATCTAGAGGAATCATTACTCTGTGATAGTTCCTTAGTACGTAGTAATTTTGAAAGAATTGGGAAAAAACGAAAAAATGGCAATCACCGGAAAATCGAACACATACCTATATATACGCCATATCTGGCTAAAAAAAAGATAGGCATGGGTAGCCAGATCATCTAGAAACACTTTCCAACACTATAAAAATATAAGTTTTGCGACACTACTTGCCAATTCCTTACGGTAACATGACTAAGCAAAAAAATGCAAAACAAATAAAAAGGGGCACTCGCGGAAAAATGGCTAACATTCTAATATACGGCATTTCAGAAAAAAAAAATTCAGCCACGTGCTAGGCAAACCATTAAGGCACATTTTCCGACAAATAAACATCTAAATGAATAATTACTCTGTGATAGTTCCTTAGTACGTAGTAATTTTGAAAGAAATGGGAAAAAACGAAAAAATGGCAATCACAGGAAAATCGAACACATACCTATATATACGCCATATCTGGCTAAAAAAAGAAGATAGGCATGGGTAGCCAGATCATCTAGAAACACTTTCCAACACTATAAAATTAAGTTTTGCGACACTACTTGCCAATTCCTTACGGTAACATGACTAAGCAAAAAAATGCAAAACAATTAAAAAGGGGCACTCGTGGAAAAGTGGCCATTCTAATATACGGCATTTCAGAAAAAAAATTTCAGCCACGTGCTAGGCAAACCATCAAGGCATATTTTCCGACAAATAAACATATAAATGAAATATTACTCTGTGATAGTTCCTTAGTACGTAGTAATTTTGAAAGAAATGGGAAAAAACGAAAAAATGGCAATCACAGGAAAATCGAACCCATACTTATATATACGCCATATCTGGCTAAAAAAAAAAATAATCATGGGTAGCCAGATCATCTAGAAACACTTTCCAACACTATAAAAATATAAGTTTTGCGACACTACTTGCCAATTCCTTACGGTAACATGACTAAGCAAAAAAATGCAAAACAAATAAAAAGGGGCACTCGCGGAAAAATGCCCAACATTCTAATATACGGCATCTCAGATAAAAAAAAAAGACATGCACGTGTTAGCCCAACCATAAAGGCACACTTTCTAACACATAAACATGAAAAAAAAATCAATAATATACGGCAATTCCTTACTACGTAGTAAATTTTTACAAATATTGAAAAAAAACAGAAATTGGCAACCGCAGTTAAATACCCAATATACCAATAACTACGTCGTATCTGACAAAAACAAAATCACGCATGGGTAGCCAGATCATCTAGACACACTTTCCAACATTAAAAAAGCAAAAGTTTTACGACACTATTTCGCAATATCTTACGGAAAAATGACTTGGCAAAAAAATGAAAAAAAATTAAAAAGGGACACTCGCGGTAAAATGCCCGACATTCTAATATACGACATCTCAGATAAAAAAAAAGACATGCACGTGTTAGCCCAACCATCAAGGCACACTTTCTAACACATAAACATGAAAAAAAAATGAATAATATACGGCAATTCCTTACTACGTAGTAATTTTTACAAATATTGAAAAAAAACAGAAATTGGTAACCGCAGTTAAATACCCAATATACCAATAACTACGTCGTATCTGACAAAAACAAAGTCATGCATGGGTAGCCAGATCATCTAGACACACTTTCCAACACTAAACAAGCAAAAGTTTTACGACACTTATTTGGCAATATCTTACGGAAAAATGACTTGGCAAAAAAATGAAAAAAAAATGAAAAAGAGGGCACTCGCGGTTAAATGATCCTCGTGGTGATGAACGACATTTTAACTAAAAAAAAAAACATGCACATGGTAGCCAAACAATCCACCAAGACTTTCCACAACTGATAACCTATACAAGTTGCACCATTCTACGACAATTTCATAATACGTAATAACTTTGATAATTATGCAAACTACCTTAGAAGGGTAAACTCGGACGCGAACGACCCCGACGCGTCTCAGAAATCGGGGAAGGAGTACAGCTACAGCAATGCACATCTGGACACTACTAGAGCGTGTAGGGGAGACACCAATATGCAGGTCGATCACCCACAAATTCAGTCACAGGGGTGAGTCACGTGAGAAAAACCTGTTTTTTTTTGACGCTCGGGGTCGCAAATGACCCATCGTACCTATCCAGGGTTAAAGGACCCTCCCTTCCTCTCCAATAGAGACGCAGTGGGACGAGGAGAAAATTGAGTCTTTGTTTACATTGAGTACTGGGTATCTGGACGACAGATGGCGCTGTTGGGCACACCCGCAACCTGTGTAGCGATCGCTGGCGAGTTTTTACCTTAGAGTTGTCTGTCGGGCAACAGAGTTGCAGCTATATAATCACCGGGTAAGTATATTCAAAAATTTATTTTATCAAAATAACATTTTACTTGGGTTACATTACCCTGTGATAAACTACAATATAACCTCATAATGTAGTGTGCAATTTGGTGTTTTAAGTAAATAATAGAAAATTTCTTAGTTTAGTAGTCCAAGCAAATATATCCGGAAGTTACCAAGTACGATTACGTATATGCTGACAAAAAATGCTTTGCTATTATAGAACAGTGCAATATTAGTTAGGACATTGAAAATGGCATAATTAAATACATCCTTATAAGTACTATATTGAGCCTCATAAACTACTGGTTGAAACTTTTATCATTGAAATTAGATTTTCATTTAAAATATCAGTGATTACTTTTTTTTTGTCTGCACAGGCCACATGAGCCTCTCACCACCCAATAGTCCAGAAAAACTGAGATGGTGTGCTTTTATTGTAAATTACCAATTTGAATAGAAAAAATGACAGACATAGAATGGTGCTATAAAATGACGGACATAGCATGGTGCTATAAAATGACGGACATAGCATGGTGCCATAAAATGACGGACATAGCATGGTGCCATAAAATGACGGACATAGCATGGTGCCATAAAATGACGGACATAGCATGGTGCCATAAAATGACGGACATAGCATGGTGCCATAAAATGACGGACATAGCATGGTGCCATAAAATGACGGACATAGCATGGTGCCATAAAATGACGGACATAGCATGGTGCCATAAAATGACGGACATAGCATGGTGCCATAAAATGACGGACATAGCATGGTGCCATAAAATGACGGACATAGCATGGTGCCATAAAATGACGGACATAGCATGGTGCCATAAAATGACGGACATAGCATGGTGCCATAAAATGACGGACATTACTAGTAAAAATTTGGGTTATTTGTATTGAAAAACTCCTGAATACTTCGAAAATTACCTTTCATTTCCCTCGCAAAGAAATGGTTAATAAGATATACCCTAATATATCCTACGTTAAAGGGGGCCACCCAGTGCTAACCAGGGTTTTTGGGTGGGGAAAATTTACTGGCAAATAGTTGAATAATGGTTAAATTAACCTTTTCTTTATACATTATTCTCTGGGATGCATAGTAAATCCACGAAAAATTGCACAAAATACGGGGAAGTTTAGTCAACCTTTCGGAAGCATGACGCATTAAATATTAAAAAAATAATCGCCTACATTGAAAAAGCATGTGAAAAGGTATATTAAAAAATATAGTTTTTGTTCAAGATGGGACGAGGTGGAATTGAGGTTGATAAATTTTTACCTCAAAGTTTTTTCTGTCTGGGGAAATGTTTCCTCTGTCGATGTTTACTTTGAATGAACCCTTTATCTCGCATTGTTACGCAACCACAATCAGTTCCAATTACAGTTAGAGAGCTGTAACCTCTTTATGACATAATTGTTTCTTAACCAATTATGAACAACTTCACTCGAAAATAAGAGTTCACAAGGATTCCAGCGGACTAATACAGTTATTGTACCGCTCAACGTCCACTGGTTTCAGTGTTTAACTGAATACTTCTAATAATGAAGGAAATACAATACCAGCATTCAGGTCTTTCGTAGTTGTGTTAAATTTATAGTAAAACACTGGACAACGAGAAAAAACTTTCTACAGTAAATGTTTTCAACAAATTTGACATTTATTTCCACTGCAAATAAGCAGTTCTACTGTTGTGTGCCCCCCCCCCCCCCTCTTCCCAAAGGACACGGGTAGGAACCTGGGATATTGGGTGTCCGAAAACAGAACAAAAAGTGATTTAAGACTTTTGAGCTTTGTTAAAGGGTACAGAACCCAACAAACTCTCTTAACCTAGTGGTTCTCAGGTCACAACCCCTAGCCAGGGCAAGCCCTCACACCCCCTTTCCCAGGTCACAACCCCTAGCTGGGGGCAAGGCTCTCCCTTCCCAGGTCAAAAGCTAAATGTGAATCACAAATAAATCCTTATTATGATTGACACACCACGTCTAATTTGTCTTGGCAATCTTTACAGAAGCTTTGCAGTATATGATGTTCTGGTCTTCCCTAAAAATAGTGAGAATCGGCATTTTGGGCACTAACCTTTTATGGATAACACTGAGCTTTTAGAGAATTATTCAGTACAACAGGAGTACTGTGAAACTTGGCTGTAGCATTGAAATAGCCAAATGAGCTGCCATTATCCTAAATTGTGGGTAATATCCTTAATTTGGAAATTTTTTTTATTTAAGTTTGAACAATGTGGAATTAAATTAATTTTCAAAGTTGGGAGAAATGTTTACTTTTAAATGAGTCCTTTAACACACTTTCTTACGTAAGCACCATCTGTTCCAACTACAGTTTATTAGCTGAGCTATGACACCATTGACATAATGGTTTCATAAACAATTACAAACGACAGTCGAAATCCCAGTTTTACAACTTTCAGTGGGGTAATACTGTACAGTAACCATGGACTGTCCGCTGGTATCCATGTGTGACTGAATACTTCGAATAATAAAGGAAATGCTGACATTTGGTTCCTTCGTCATGGAGTCTTTAAATTTAGGGTGTTTTTCCCGAATTTAGGGTAATTTTCCCGAATTTATGAAATTACCTACGAATTTAGAATAGTTTCCTCGAATTTAGGGAAATGGCTGCTCTTTAGCTATTTCGATGCTAATGCAAAGTTTTACAGTATTTCCCCCCCCCCCCCAGCTAGGGGTTGTGGCCTGGGATATACTAGGATGGGTGAGTTTGTTAGGTTTTGTACCCTTTCACAAATGTCAGCAGTGTCAAATAATCAAGTTTTGTGACCTGGGAAGGCGGTCCTATTTGGCTCTCCCCAGCTAGGGAATGTGACCTGCGTACCACTAGGTTAGGTTAATTTAGGTCGGTTAAATAGGTTCTTTACCCTTTTCCAAACCCATAAAGTGTTTCAATTTTTTTTGCTGTTTTTGCACATCCAACATCCAAGGTTCCCGCTTGTGTCCGCCGGGAAGGGTGTTCTCCATAACAGTAAAACGGCTTGTTTGCAGTGGATATAAAGGTCAAATTCATCGAAAGCACATTACTGTAGTTAAGTTTTTTTTTTTATCTTGAAAATGGTGTCCCGTGTTTATCCATAAATTTGCTAATAAAATAAAGTTGCAGTCTGGCCTTGTTAATTGCGGTTTCTTGCTTTGTGTTTTCGGTTTTTCGTAGCCAAGGAGACAAAAAAAAAGAATTTTTTTTTTTGTTTACCCAACATTAAGCATTTGATTTCTAACAGTTGGCAACAGCACTGGAATGGCCAAGAACAATGTACCTATTAAGTAAAAACTAAAAATTTGCGATGAAATTCAAAGTTGGCAAAGATTTCAAATCGCCCGCGCTTACTTTACACTGTAAGTACTGCGTGCCACTACCTATCTCTACACCCAGCTTGTTTTAGCTTACTCTGCAGTGTGCATCCATTGACTGTACTGTGCTAAAAAAAAAAAATTCCTTTTTTTGAAGTAAACTGGATTTTAATGAAACTTGTTTCACTTA
>NC_090744.1:91392012-91464512 GCF_036898095.1 Palaemon carinicauda
TTTAACAATTTGAGCCCAAACAAATTTCTTTCAAATAATGATACCACTAGTAACAGTGATTGGAAAAATACAACACAAGACCAAAAAATTTTGTACAGGGTACATTTAAGACTCCTTATAAGCAGACCTTAATATGTCAATTACAAAATAAAAGTGCATTCTTTGATCTTATCTCACTAGTGTTTGACTAGTGGTTTTTGTTAATAAACATCTCGCATAATCCAAGAGTTGCATGCTACTGTCTTCCAACTATAATATTTCCTACAGCTCAAAAGATAAATTATCAGTACATCAGAAAATTTAAAACAATAATAATTTTATTTAATTACAGTATTATTTCATAATATAAGCCCCCAGTAATTTCTTTCATAGATTCTACCACTAGTTAAACTCAGTAGGAAAACACAATTTAAGACAAAATATATTTGAACATTTGCCATTTAAGAGCTACTCTCTTGATGAGAATGCCTCGTTTGTTAGTGGCAAAATATATATTACGCATTACTGTTCACAATATGGGAAACATAATAAAGCATATGATGCTAATCACTCTTAGCTTTGAATAAAATATAAAATATTGAGTATAATACACGCATAGACGTGTATAGAAAAAAAACAATCAGTTCAATTTGAATTTTTCATTCCATAGTTTTTTAACACAGCATTTTAATTCATGTTTTATCTTACACAGTTAAATAACGATAATTGCATGTAGAGCAACAGCCATAAACATTAATCAAACCATAGAGTAGTCATGGATATATAGGTAAACATATTTTCACATTAAAGAAATCAGAAGTATTCTAGTCATCACAGTCAGAATCAGTATCTGTTTCTAAGCCACTACCATACACAGTCTCTATCTCACTATCACTATCACCTATTTCTTTGTCATTTGACACTGAACTACTATCATCATCCATAGCAGACACCACTTTCTCTGGAATCTGATCACCATCAAACATCTTAGGCTCATATTTTGATTCCATCAAAATCCAACCATCAATTTCAGATGGATCCTGTTCAATCATGTTTGAGTTGGCACTTGACCACATTCGAGCAACAAAAGAACACCTTCTTATATGCTGAGAAAGCTCAGCTTCACAAGGTGGGATGAGACACCCATCAATACCACTCAACCTTTCCAACATATTTTTGCAGCCAGGTTTAGGACTGAATGCCCTCTCAACGACTTTGTAGCGGTATTCATTCAACTGACATTGATCTCCCTTAAAACCATAGAGGCATGCCGTAAATCTCTGGAGAGCCTTTTCAGCAGTAACTGAGATGTTTTCACATGTTCCCATCTCTGCAAAAGCAGCCTGGACATCAGCAGACTTTTCAAGTAGTCCTAGTGGACGCACTTTCCCTTTTCTAACAAAGGCGGATGTATAGTCAGAGCCCGTGAAGGCATGAAATCCTGGCAAAGCTCCACAAACTTCCACACCGAGCTCTTTTGCTAGTAATGTTATATCAATATAGCGCCGTGTGTCCTTCCCAGTTGTTCCAACATCCATCCAAACTTTCATTTTGTGTTTTATGACATGATAAAGCAAAATAACAGCAATATCAGTGTCAGAAGCCCTGACCACAATATTTCTCGATTGTTTTTCTCTAGCTGCATGGTATGCATGTAAACATATCCTAGTATCAGCCTCGTGGTGATTACAAGCCAAATCCTGGACGGCTTCTCGAATGACTACCCCTGTTGGTGATACATGAAAGCTGTGACATTCTGACAAATGGCCCAAATATATTATCCTACTGCCAATCAGTGTGGTATATTCAGGGCGCTGCCATTCATGAGCTAAAAATTCTGCTAGGCTCTGCTTGAATGAGTTGGACTTGAGTCCATCTGCCAAATTTCTGGGACAACGTTGTTCTGGTCCAGTGATGAGGTACCCTTTATCTGTGGCATTCCTTCTCATTCTTTCAGAGTCTTTGATAGATGGTTCAGCATAAGTGTCGAACAGTATATCAATTCTTATTTTTGACAATGCAGTTACATTCATTAAAATCAATCTTGCAAGGCTACCATATGTTGATGTTTTTTGTCCAACCAATGTATGTAGAATAAAATTGCCATCAACAATGCTGACATCTACAGTCTCAGGAGCCTGGTGATTCAACCGTTTCTCAAGGTTCTGAAGCAATGTGCTCTTGTTGGTTTTAGCCATACTGCCATCAGTTGAGAACATGGACAATGGTATAGGTGTCAGAGGGTAAGAAAATGTGGTCCTTAAGTCAATATCATCTTTTGAAGCCACTACTGCCAGCCGTCCCATCAGATCTCTTGTGCATCTTAGTTCTGATATTTTTTTGTTGGTAGTTCTTTTGTTCTTTGCACATTCACTTTGGAAAGTTAACAGCTGTTCTCTTTTGATTGGCTCTTCAAATCTGCTGGGGTGTTTTATACAGGCTTCAACAAATGTTTTACGTCGGTCTTCCCCGTTGACTTTCACTGCTAAAATAGATTCTTTTACAGAAGATGAAGCTTCTTTACCAGTGAAGATGTTGTATAGGCTATCATTAGTACTACTGTCAAAGGGATTACAGCATTCTTCTATCATGTGCACTAACTTCTCCAAATCTCCCTTATCTCTTTTTCTTCTCGATGCCTGTAGATCATTCACAACATCTTCTTTATGACCCATCTGTACCATTTCTTGTACTTTACTGACACAAGCTGCCCTAGTTGCCTTTGTTACAGCCCATCTCAAACGAGAACTGTAGTTGTTTGTCATAGCTGAGATGCCAGTCATCCTCGATGCTGCATCTGCATTAACTGTCTGCTCGAGGGTAAGGTTGACAGGGATTCTGCTAAAGTTGTGATCTGTCCTTCTGACAGAGAATGCCCCTCCTTCAAGTATTTTTCGAAGTCCAGGATGTGTCTGGTCTATGTTAAATCAAGTCTAGCTGGAACTTACTCATCCACCTAGCATAGTTGACATGATTTACCATAAAGAACAATCCAATGATTGGTGTCAGAGCCTCTATATACATATTGATGTCATTTGTCCTTACAGCTCTGTCCAGTTGATGGAAATTGTGCATGTAATCTATATACATAAGCCAAAACTGTGCTGTTGCCCCATGCTTTCCAGATTTTGTTTCTTCACGAAAGTATTGATATTTTTTCAGACAATCAAGGAAAACTTGTGATGACTCTACTTCTTTCCATTCCACTGTCTTGTTTGTCAATTCTTGTAAGAGATGTGAGATGTCATCCCTCTGGTGATATGCATCCAAAAACTTTCTGAAGTGTAAAATTTCTAAAGAGAATGCAAGTATAGGATGCAACCGTTTGCATCGGTTGAAGTTTTTTCCTGAAATAAATCCTTTAAGAGAGCCGGGAGCAAGGACATCTGTTTCTGTAAGAATTTCAGGACCACCAGAATAATCAACAATTTTTCCCAATGCTTTGAAGAAAGACATCTGTAGGTGGAATACTCCAGGCATGATGAATACTCTTTTATATTTTGGTTTCTCTGTTTCTTGAATCTGAAGGGCAGGTTTTGCTGCATTCAAATCATATGTCACCACTGCATACTCCTGACCAACTTCATCAGCACACCTGATACTGATGTCTAGGGTTTCCTGAATTACATCTAATCCAGTTATTGGCTGTCGCAGATTTGCCATGTAGAGAATCTTTTGCTTGGGCAGCTTGTCTTTGTAAATTTGTGAGTTAAATCCTACCCACATTGGTACTTCTAGATTAATACTGTGACACATCATCCATGCAAAATCTAATCTATCTGCAATGTCATTTCTGGGAACTTGGCTTTCTGTCAGGCTATAGCTAAAATCACTGATTCTCGGCTTCTTTCGATAGGGGGTTAATGGTAGATCATCTAGCTGAAGTTTCCTTTTTGAAGAGTTAGTTGTTATGGATCGAGAATGCTCTCCAATAGGCTGGGAATCGCCTATTTCTTGATAGAGTATACCCATAGTGTCGTGTAGAGTATCTGACCCCGACAGAGTGTTGCACAGCTCATCATAGTTGTCAAAAGCTACACCCATTATTAGGTTTTTCTTTGCCCCATCAGGACAGGACTCTTTGCGGTTTATAATTGTTGAAGCTAAAGAGGTCTGTAACTCTTCTATACAGTGGTAATTCAATGTATGACCAAATCTATTTAATAATGTTAAGAGCTTTTTACTCCCAGTCATAGACTTAACTGCCAAACCAAGAAGTGTGTGCTTTGCTGGCTTAACATTTCCTTTAAATACATTGAATAATGCATCCTGGCTTGCAGAATTAGCAGTACGCATGACTTTTTCATTGTGGGTTTTGAAACTTGGTCCTCCGTGCAGTACTTGAAAAAATGTCATTAAGAGATCAGGTGGCTTTGCTTCCCCCTTTGCCAAGTCTTCAACTGTAATACAATTTGAGAATTTAGTTAAAGCAACATCTTTTATTGCCTTTTGTAGAAACATTGCTGCTTGAATTACTGTATATTCAGGTGAACTTGCAAAATCATAAGCAGTTCGTATTGATTCATCTGCAACTTCCGAACTATACAAGATTGTTCCACTCTTCCGTGATGATTGGGTGTTTGCTTTAATCTTTCCTTTGAAATTTTCTAGTACTGCTCGCAAAAATGTCTGAGCAGTGGAGTAAGGTATATCATTACTGTCATCACATAGCATACAATACTGAGTGTAGATTGATGTCAGTAATTCTGGTCTCTGCTCATTAATTATAGATTTCTCGATATAAAAACAAATGTCTTTAAAGCTTGAACCTGTAGCATTATCATTGTCCTTTTTTACACCAGATTTCCTACTAGCCATACGAAGATAGTTAGATCTACATGAATGGTGGTATTTTACCTCCTTAGCAATCATATCAATCCCAGATATTTTCGCTTGCATAATGCTATCACCTTGAATTATTGCTGCCTCTTTTATTGAATTTTCCGCTTGAATTGTCTCACATGAACCAAGATTTTCAAGGATTCCTGACTTTGATCTAAGTCTTTCAGAATTACAGAATAGGCAGACATTTTTGAAAATTCCTTGGCTGTTCTCTGTAGCTGGTGGGGTTTCTGACCTTAAACATTGGGAATTTAGATTGTCTGACTGTTGTGTTTTATCAACTGAAGTTTTTGCGACAGCAGTAAAGTTACTGTAGCATTTAGGGTGGTAGCCATCACTGACATTAGGTTCATTCGGCAAATTTTTAATTATTCCATAATACTTGCTAGAACTGAAATTTGTCTTTCCTTTTCTCACAGCTGCAGCTTTCATGACCATCGACCATGTCATCTCTTTAAAGGCAATTACATTTGCTGCTTGTGAATCCTGTGAGTTCTGACCCCTCAATGTTTTGGAGTTTGTTAAGTTTGCTTCTGAGGTAGCTTCATTGTGAAAGAGGCATTTAAGTTCAATTCCCGGGCCTGAATGAATAAATAAACATACCATCTTAATGATATAAACAAAAATTATTTGAAATTATACAATAAATGTGGAGCTATATTTCACATAGAATGTTTAAAACAATATCCATCAATATAAAGTATTGTAATTTTTTAACGTGTTCTTAGATATAATTTCTCATGTAAATCTTTGTATGGTATAGGATATTATGATAATTTTCCTTGATAGAAAAAATTATAACTATGATGTCTATTAATTAAAAATATCTAGCAAATCCTTATGGTGCTCTTGATGGTTGATATTACAGAAAGGTTATTCAAATTAAAAAGGTTATGATGAAGAAAGTGTTATTTTTTTTTAATAAATGGATTAATTTAAGGAACCTACCTTCCTGATCGTTAGTTTTTTTAACCTGATGCTGTCCCGCATGAGGCAATGAAATCTCATGTTGTTGATAACTCTCCATTTCACACTGATTATACATTGAATTTAATCCTTCTAACAAATTTGATTAATTCACATGCATCTGAAATAAAAAGGTACACGTTATTTATACATATAGTACAGAAACAAGTAGCATATAATGCAGTCAAAAATGTTAAGAAATGTCTTGTGTAACACTTTATTTCAATATTGTCTTCCAAATAAAATCATGCTCAATTAAATAGTCAATATCTGCAGAACTTTTGTTCTGTCAATGATGGAAACTGGAATATTGATAAGTATGAAAAGTATTATTAGATAGACATCCATTTTATTTTCTAGAAAATTATCATGGGTTTTCAAATCCTCTTTGCGAAACACATATTAAAGATAATAATACAATCATTATTTTAGATTGTGAATTGGATGGGAAGATGGGATTTACCTAAAATAATGCATATTACATCTGAAATTCACGCACCATTAGCTTTCACAATTAAGTTCATATATATGACTTATGCTGTACATACTCATAGACAATAAAACTTTGTGAGTAACCTTTGGACTCTTGGATTATGCGAGATGTTTATTAACAAAAACCACTAGTCAAACACTAGTGAGATAAGATCAAAGAATGCACTTTTATTTTGTAATTGACATATTAAGGCCTGCTTATAAGGGGTCTTAAATGTACCCTGTACAAAATTTTTTGGTCTTGTGTTGTATTTTTCCAATCACTGTTACTAGTGGTATCATTATTTGAAAGAAATTTGTTTGGGCTCAAATTGTTAAATAAAACTGTAATCAGGTCAAATTAATTAGCGTCTTAATTAGCTGATGTACAGGTAAATTGTGTCTTGACTTGTTTGAAATGATATTAAACTTGGTAGATAGTAATATGCAACTGAAATTTTGGATGGGCTATGTTGGTTAGATAAAGTGCAATCTGGCACCAAAAAATGCCCATGGTAATTAATAAGGGGTCTTAAATGGCCCCCGTACAAATATTTTTGGTCTTGTATTATATTTTTCTCTTCACTGTATCTAGTAGTATCATTATATGAAAGAAAATAGTTTGGGCTTGAATTGTTAAATAAAACTGAAATTGGCTGTAATTAATTAGTGTCTTAATTAATCAACGTACAGGAATTTTTGGTCTTAACTGATGGGATTTGAATCCTTATCCAAGGGCCACTTGATAAAATGTTATTTGATGTTTGGGCTCAAGTTGTTAAATAAAATAAATTTTGATGGGGGGTTTGAGGGGCTACCCCTAGTCACCGTACAAGCCATGTCACTTAAGACTTGCCTCTTTGTAATGACACCCATAAAACGCATGGAATCCAATGCTCAAACCTTTCGGGCTCAAATTGTTAAATAAACTTAAGCTAGCTCCCAGACTATTTGTTTCGTTAGAATTTCATCGCCACGACTATAACAACAACATACTGTACTGAACTTTACAGTGTTATACAGACTACTGTAATATGAAATATTTAGCAAAAGGTAAGGAGGTGTATGTTGCGTTTATGGATCTGGAGAAAGCATATGATAGAGTTGATAGGGAAGCAATGTGGGATGTGATGAGGTTATATGGAGTTGGTGGAAGGTTGTTGCAAGCAGTGAAAAGTTTATACAAAGGTAGTAAAGCATGTGTTAGAATAGGAAATGAAGTGAGTGATTGGTTTCCGGTGAGAGTGGGGCTGAGACAGGGATGTGTGATGTCGCCGTGGTTGTTTAACTTGTATGTTGATGGAGTGGTGAGAGAGGTGAATGCTCGAGTGCTTGGACGAGGATTAAAACTGGTAGGCGAGAATGACCATGAATGGGAGGTAAATCAGTTGCTGTTTGCGGATGATACTGTACTGGTAGCAGACACAGAAGAGAAGCTTGACCGACTAGTGACAGAATTTGGAAGGGTGTGTGAGAGAAGGAAGTTGAGAGTTAATGTGGGTAAGAGTAAGGTTATGAGATGTACGAGAAGGGAAGGTGGTGCAAGGTTGAATGTCATGTTGAATGGAGAGTTACTTGAGGAGGTGGATCAGTTTAAGTACTTGGGGTCTGTTGTTGCAGCAAATGGTGGAGTGGAAGCAGATGTACGTCAGAGAGTGAATGAAGGTTGCAAAGTTTTGGGGGCAGTTAAGGGAGTAGTAAAAAATAGAGGGTTGGGCATGAATGTAAAGAGAGTTCTATATGAGAAAGTGATTGTACCAACTGTGATGTATGGATCGGAGTCGTGGGGAATGAAAGTGATGGAGAGACAGAAATTGAATGTGTTTGAGATGAAGTGTCTGAGAAGTATGGCTGGTGTATCTCGAGTAGATAGGGTTAGGAACGAAGTGGTGAGAGAGAGAACGGGTGTAAGAAATGAGTTAGCGGCTAGAGTGGATATGAATGTGTTGAGGTGGTTTGGCCATGTTGAGAGAATGGAAAATGGTTGTCTGCTAAAGAAGGTGATGAATGCAAGAGTTGAGGGGAGAAGTACAAGAGGAAGGCCGAGGTTTGGGTGGATGGATGGTGTGAAGAAAGCTCTGGGTGATAGGAGGATAGATGTGAGAGAGGCAAGAGAGCGTGCTAGAAATAGGAATGAATGGCGAGCGATTGTGACGCAGTTCCAGTAGGCCCTGCTGCTTCCTCCGGGGCCTTAGATGACCGCGGAGGTAGCAGCAGTAGGGGAGTCAGCATTATGAAGCTTCATCTGTGGTGGAAATGTGGGAGGTTGGGCTGTGGCACCCTAGCAGTACCAGCTGAACTCGGTTGAGTCCCTGATTAGGCTGAAGGAACATAGAGAGTAGAGGTCCCCTTTTTGTTTTGTTTCATTGTTGGTGTCGGCTACCCCCCAAAATTGGGGGAAGTGCCTTGGTATATAGATAGATAGATAGAAAATATTTGTAATCTATTTTATATGAAATGGGGCTATTTTTTTTTTAAATTTACATTTACGTATGTAAAACTCTCTCTCTCTCTCTCTCTCTCTCTCTCTCTCTCTCTCTCTCTCTCTCTCTCTCTCTCTCTCTCTCTCTCTCTCGTAAATTGTTTTCCTGCTTTGCTACGTATGTATGATTTTATATAGATATGGTAAATATTATTTGTAATAACATATTTTATAAAAGCTTTTACTGTAATATCATTATTTATCACTTTCATCATGCGTATTAAATGCCTTCGTTTGTTTATTGAGCGTACTTTGACGCCGTCGTTTCAGGCGGCGTCATGAAGAAAAACATTTCATTTGGAAGTCCTAAGAAAAATTAAGTAAAACATTGGTAATAACAAAATCAACATACTGTACTGAATAATCAATATAATCGATGCAAAAACTAACCTATACGCAGATGTGTAAATGCATTTGTTTCTTCATTATGATCAGAGATAAACTTAAACAAAACATTGGTTGCCATTTTTTATCGTGCTTTTTGGCTGTTTAGGAAACGCATGATATAAAGTCTCCTCTAATATTTGTGCCTGTTTTAGTTTAGGGTACTGTAGTGCATTCATTAAGTGTTCTGTACATTAAATGTTAGTTTGTTAACAGTACTACGTACAAGGGAAGGTTTTAAAAGTCTGAATATACATGTTAAATAAATAGGTAAATATGGTGTCACTACTTCGCGGATTTTCACCTATCGCGGTCGGGTCTGGAACCTATCTACCGCGATAAAGGAGGGTTCACTGTACTGCATTTTCTTGTAGGGATCAATGTTTTTGGCCAATTGAGTTACATGCATACATATACAAAGGCATTTCCCCCAATTTTTGGGGGTAGCCGACATCAAACAAATGAAACAGAAAAGGGGACCTCTCCTCTCTACTTTTACTAATTACCCTGGAAGTAAGAGGACATTTGACAATATTCTTCGTATACTCATTCTCCATTGCCATACGAATCTCGGTAGTGAAATTTTTCAGGATTGAGTATTATCATCCTCTATCCCCATCTATTGGGTAATGGCCATACCCCCTTGAATGGGGAAGGGTTGCATTCCTGTAGGAACAATTGATTAAATTGAAGTGATACAGTATTTATTTTTCCTAACTAGATAAAGTGGTTTTGATTACCCACCATATCTCAGTTTAAGTTGTATTGTACTCTTATAGACTGTTAGTATAAAAAGAAAAATTTTCTTGCTTGAAGGTTTGTATTTTTCTTGCTATGTTAGCCCCCATCAGCTCTCAAAACTATGGGTTTTTCCAGTTATTGTCTTTTGATAGGGTTATGGGAATAGGCTTGTGGAATATAAAAACTTGAATATGAGTTTTTGCCAAATATCAAAAACTTGAAAAACACCATAAACTACTCCCTGTCCCAGTCATATTTTGTCCGTTGTAATTATTTTACTGCAAATCAATAACTTGGAAAAATAAAATATGAACCAGTCTCCATAAAAGTACGCAATTACTATGATTTAATGGACTTCCCCCATTAATTTCCCATTAACAAGAACAGTATGCTCCACTTGAACACAATGTAATCTGAAATCTCAAATGGAGCATTGAATGTGCTTCACATTGTGATATTGGTTTAGACAACTTCAAACAAATGTTTTTCATTGGTAGGTTTTCAAAAAAGGTATTTTAATATTTTTAATGTTTAATACTTGAAAAGTTTTACAAAGATGATTCAAGTAAATTTTCTTATTCTATGGTCATAGCTTTTATTTCATTTGGTTTGTGCTGTGAACAACACAAAGATGAAACTTGTTGAAGTTCTTGTTTATGTTCATGGCTGGGAGGACTAACTAGCATTTTAACAATTTCTCTGTGTACAAAATACAGTACATGGTGTCTATAGTAATCAACAAAATTCTGAAAATAAAAAGGTTAAATGCTCCAACAGTGTATATATACTTGGACTTAGTGTAACAGTGAAAATTATTAGTTTTATGAAAGTGTTTTTATACTACAATTATGATATTTTACAGCAGGATTCTGGAACACCAGACAACCTCCGCCATCAATTACCTTCAGCAGTGGCTTACAAGTCCTAGATTTGGTTACCCTTGGATATGTGGTAGGTGCCCAACAGGCTGTCCAGCTACCCCAGCTCCTTCACAGGACAAAAAGCATTGCTCTCTTTTGGTGTAGCAGTCGTGCCATTGTGAATAGGAATCTACACAGTACCCGTAAGATGAGGTAAGCCACTCGCCTGATTAACTTGAATAGAGATGTTTGGTATTTTAGTCTCTCCCATGGACGGAATGAGAAACGTATGTATGAGAAACTAGTTTCTCATACATTTAGACCCCATATCCTTAAGATTTCTGGTGGGGACCAGGCCTAACACCTGTTATTCATGTTCAGACAGTCTTGAGGTTGAAAAAGTTACTTTTGCTTCTCTAGGACCATATTACATTTATTATCTTCCTGGTTGGTTAACCAGAAAGTTTTAGTCAGGTACTTCTGCCCTCGTAAGGAAGAGTCTCCTATTGAGGAAGATTTCGGTCTGTATTCGTATCGGAAGAAGTAGAAAAAAAAAATTTGTATTCCGAACTATTCCTAAGTCTTTGAAATTAAACTGCCTGACTTGGCCAACAAAGTGGAAATTTCTCCATCTGGCAGCTGTTAGGGCCCTACTATTCATTCACCCATCCTGTAACTGTTTACACCTCGTTAGTCCTATTTATTTTTTCCTAGTTATACAAATGTTTAAAACTATAAAATATACCTTGTATAAGTCTTTTTCTTCTGTTGCAATTGTCCTTTAAAGCAATGATTATTCTACTCCATATCAGTAACTTCAAGAAATATGTAAAAATCACCATTAACTTTAAATCAGGGAAAATCTTTATCAACCACAGTTATTTTAATTTAGTTAGGCTGTGGCCCTAAACCCTTGATTTTTTTAAACAATAACTTTATGCTTTACTCGCACTTCGTACTGTAATTTGAAATTCTAAAACGGTAATAAATGGGCTTCAAACTGTAATGTGCAGAAACAAATAATTTTAATTTGGTAGGATTGCAAAAGGCATTTGATTATAGGGATTTTTTTTTCTAATGAAGGAAAATTTTAAGTTCACATTATAGAATAGGATTAACGCATATTAACTAAATATGTAAAGTATTGGAAAAATTTATATGGTTTCTTTAAGATTGTCAATATTGTGAAGCCAAGAAAATTGTTAATGAATTGCTGCTACTGGCTATAATCCTTAACTCTTATTCCTATAGTCACAAAAGGCCTGTATATAATGTATAATTTTAGTTCTGTGTAATAATGATAATTAGTAGTTGTATAAAGTGTTTTTGCCATGAATAGTAGTAGAGAAAACAATCAAGAATAATTTGAAAAAAAAACAATAAAAACAAGATACTCTTTCTAATGGTAAAGAAAAGTGACCTTTGCTAAGGTTTTCATCTGGTACATCATCTTGGTTTTACGCTCTATTAGTAGCGCATGGGCTTTGAATTTCAGTGCATCTCGGGATCCAAAAATTTTTTGCCCTTGGACTACAGTAAACAGGATGTCAACATCTCGCCTACCTTGTTTTCCAAATTGGAGTGAAGCATGTCAACACATCACTCTCATTTTTGTAAAAAGGAATCTAATACATTGGAATCCAAGGGTCCATAATTTTTGCTTTTCTTTTTCAGAATAGTATTCTCTATTAAGACCTCCGCACCAAGAAAACTTCTTGTGCAGAAGTCAACTCATCACTCTCATTATTGTAAAAAGGAATCTAATACATTGGAATCCAAGGTTCCATAATTCTTGCTTTTCTTTTTCAGAATAGTATTCTCTATTAAGACCTCCGCACCGAGAAAACTTCTTAGCAGAAGTCCCGGCTGAAACCTTTAGTAGCTCTACGGATGGAACACAATTAATAACAAAGGAAGGCCTTGACCTATCAATGGAAGTTGGATTTACACTGAGGGTTTTTTAAGTAAGTCTTGGGATATTTTGTGATCCTGTTAGCCTTGGTTAACTTTGTAGGATAGATAATTCATTTCACTTAAGACATGCCATTCACTAGCAATTGTCAGCTGCCATGAGAGTAGAGGTGTTTTGTTGTTTTCTGTTACATTGCAGATACGTGGAGACCACTAACAGCAATGGGTTCACAGTCTGTTTTTAGTTTCTAAACTAATATGTTCCCTGCTGGGGTGCTAGACACAAACCCTTTAATCGTCCATATAGACCCCATTTTTAACTGAGATGATAATGAATATCAGGATTAAGTGTTCTTCAGGAATTAGTTTTTCAGAAAACATTTTAGAGGTACAGAAAGTGGATAAAGGTGCAGAAAATTTTCCTGTACCTTGACGATTGCTCCTTCATAGTATGTACGTAGAAGAATTGACCGCCAGACAACGTAGAAGTGGTCTTTGCCGTAGACGTGGTCTTCCGTTCAGGGGATCGTATCCACTTATAGACTATCTCTCTCATCTGAACAGGAGTCATATTCTAAACATGATAAAATGATCATCAAAAGACTTATTCCTGACAGAGGAAATCTCCAAGCTGGTAAGCAAAGCAGCTGTGGAGGAAGAAATGAATGATTCTCCTGGTTACTCTGCAATCTATTCCTAGTTGAGAAGCAGACGGTCAGTTGGCGACTCGTCATAGACCTCTCAATTGAACACCTCCATTTTGCAGACAAGGTTCAAGATGGAGCCTCCGTCCTATGTTCTCTAGGCCATCAGGAAGAAAGACTACCTTAAGACCATAGATCTGAAAGATTCCTACTTTCAGGTCCCCTATTCATTCTACCTCAAGGAAGTACCTTAGGTTTCCCTTTGGAGACAAGCTGCTCCAGTTCATGGTGCTGTTATTTGGCCTGTCAACAGTCTCCCAGGTCTTCACTTATGTTGGCCTCATGGCATGGGCATCAGGCCCATAAGATACCCAGACGACTGGCTTTTCTTGGCAGTCGCAAGCTTTTCTACTTTGAACACACAGACTGGAACTGTGCAAGGAGTTAAGGATTCAGCTGAACCTACAGATGTCCAGTGTCCTGCCCAGCCAACCCTTAAAGTATCTGGGCAATGACACACTCAGTGCAAGCCAAATCTTTCCCTTCTGCAGAGTGGCAAGGTTCAGGACTTAGTAGCAACTCTCCGGAAAGGGGACCTCCTTTGTGGCCTGACTTTGTAGAACTTGTTAGGTCACCTCTCCTTGTTAGAGAAAATTTCCCCCCTGGGTGGAGATTACATCTGTGCTCGGTACAGTATCCTCTGAAGACCTAGCGGTCGCAAGCCTCGGAACATTCGGTAACCCTACTGCGAGTGCAGAGTACCTCAAGAGGTGGTATTAAACCATCTGTAGTTGCTGAACGAGGAAAGCCTGCTAGAGGTAACTCCCCTATAGTCTCCTCCTTCACAGCTTATCCTGTTCAGATGCAGCTCGCCTGGGATCAGGTGCTCATAGAAGAAAGAAATGGATCTAGGGTCTATTATAAGTAGGGAAATAATTGATGGCCTTCCAATTTTTAGTTTTATAGAAAATAATGTTAATTTTCTACTGTATTTTATTTGAGCCGTTTATAATTTAGCTTTATTTTAAAATTTATTTTTATTTACAGAAGTCTATGAGAAGTACTGCGAGAAGTAAAGCCATAAGTCAAAGGAAAAAAATGGCCAGAAAGTTATCTATCTAGTTGTATGCATGTGCCAAGAGGATCTATGGAACTTGATTCACCAATGTGGTTGCTCCTTTTTTTTTTTCTTTTTTTTCTTTTTTTTCTTTTTTTCTTTTTTACAACAATTGCAAGGTATGATATTTCTTAGGTGATTGGAACAGTTTAGAATTATTGGTGCTAATTCACTGTAGCTGTTATTTTCTTTATAATTTGAGGACCTGTAAGCATTACCCAAAATATTATATATTTCAAATTGGTTTATTTAGAGGAAATAGAAATTAAGAGGCTAGTAAATCCAGATGATTGTGTGGTTTGAATGTAGATCTTCAAATTGTTTGCTGTATGCCTAGGACTTTCTACATTATTTAACCAGTCGCATTTTGTTGATTTTAGCTGCATTGCTTCAAGCAGTACAGTTGGCCCTCCTTATTCAAGGGGTTCAGGTAACGCACACCTGTGAAGGTGATAAATCTGCGAACACGTGGTGCTCTATGGTTGGTCAATTCCTAACCAACCAAATCACTGACCATTGCCTATGTGCAATTAATAACTGATACTAGGTAACCTAGTGTACTGAACTATATTGTGTTAATGTGGTGTCTCAGTATTTTAGTTCATATCACCTTACAAATGTAATTTGACACTACATTTACTGTACCAGTGTATGAACGGATCAATAACCGTACATTTGTGCACTGTACGTACAGTACACGGTAAGATGATTTGATATGTTGCCATGCTATTTATATATATATTAAAAAACCTGTTGTATACTGCAAAACTTGCTGATAATATATTTTGTTACTGTAATATATTTACAGTACCATTGCATCACAGTTTGCGTAGCTGAGGTGAGATAACATTAAGTAACCTCTTGGTGAGGTTGACTTGGAACCCACCAACGCGTTACACTTAGTCTGTACTGTACAGTACTAAATTTTGTATACTGTATAGTAAAGTACAGTATTGTCAATAAAAGATTTATAAATATCCTTGAATATACAGTAAATGCAATCGCCCTATTATCCTGTTTTTAACCTTATGATTACAAGGTTATTAAAGCAAAAGAAACTAGTGCCCTTCTTTGTAGATATGATTGAGATAAAGTACAGAAATAATTGATGGCATAACAATGGAAATTTAATCTTTGTCTTTTATGACAAATTTTCACTATTTTGTTATAGGATTGTTTTTATTTGTGCATTAATATTTATTTGATCTTTTATTTACTATTTTCTTATTTTCAGAAATTACATTCCCAGGAAGGCATTGAGAATAATTGATTTAAAAGGAGCCATCTTGTGGAATGTACCACTCATGAATGTCAAGAATTAAATCTGCCAAGAAGAATCCTTTGAAGCTCAATTTACCAATTTGATTGTAGGATTTTGCCGTCTACAAAATTACAAGGTAGAACATTAGTGAAGTAGATAGATAACTGTAGGAGAACAAATATTTTGTGCCTAAATTACTTAACTATGTAGGTGGTTGTTACTATTATCTTTGAACTTGGTGGTGTCCCTGATTGGCCTTTGCCGTCTTCATGTTTCCTCTTTTCTGAATGGTTGGTCCCTGTTCCTTTCACATATGCTTCGTTAGAGTAGGAAATGTCCTTGAAATAATCCTCTTGACTTTGTCTGTGGATTCCAGGGCTGGGGAGATTTCATATAGATAAAACTTTGCATTCTGTTCAGTTTGCTCACTGCTATTGGGATGGTTGTATTCTTGAAATGCTCTGTCTCATCAAGCAGGTTTGGCATACACCAGAGCCACTCTAGTCTTGGGCATTATCCTTTAGTGGTATGGCAGGTGTCCGTGTTGGAGAAATTAATTCCATGGAAGGCTAACACAGTTTTTTTTAGGAATTTGGATAGTTTATATTTTCATTTAGTTTTACTTTTTGTTTTCAGTCTATTTTTATTATTCCCTCACCCCCTAAAAAGTAACTTGTGATTTTTCCCGTACCCCTAGACCAAATGGCGAACCCCCAGACTCTAGTGACGACCCCTGCTTGTTTCGATAATTGAAAATTCTGTTGACTTTAAAAATAAAATGTTTCCTCCAACAATATTACTTCCAGTTCTGTTACTGGATTGCTCCCTCTTATCGAAGACCCGAAGAGTTTAAAATTCTTAGGGGGGGAAATGAATATGAGAGTTGTATATTGCGTAGGTATTTCCCGCAATATGAATTGTGAAATATTTTAAGACTTTAAACCTTTAGGGAAAATTGCAAGTTTGCAATTAACTTTGAAATGACGGAGAATTCAAAGGTGTTTGTAGCTAGGTAAAGCTATACAACATCTCAAATATAACTAATTCAGTATTTAACTATACCCAAGGACATTGGAGAGAAACTGGGTACAATCCCACAAGGTAAATTAAAGAGATGACAATGAAACAGAAGCAGTGCTGCTTACTGATTTTAAACCCTGCTCATCTGGTTTAATTGAAAGGCTATCAACACAAGACTTAAAATGAAATAAACGTTATAATTGATTGGAAAAATCTGAATCTGAAGATCTCCTCAGAGGGGGACATGGAAAGGTGTCCTCCCAATGTTTATAAATTTAGCACAGAATCAATGGTGCTATCTTAGTGTTTACTTCTCCTTATCTGCCAGAATATACAAAGATCCATTATTCAAAAATAACTAGAGAAGTTACATCTTTGTCCTGTCCTATGTTATAAATGCTATGATTTTTGGCGCATATATATCGAATGCATTAATGGCCCAAAGTTGTTTCAAGTGTTTAAAGTTCCATATCTTCACTGGAGATTTAGAGACCAAATTTTCATTTTGAAGAAGCTCGCTTGTCAAATTCACGTATGTTCCAAGTATAAATAGGAACAATCAATAATTGAAACTGCCAATACCGAACATATAACCTTTGATGCAGCAAGGAAGAAACTTATGGGAGGTGCCTCTACCAATACTGCATAAAGCTCAGCTATACTTTTGTATTCCAAGAGTGTAATTGAAAATTCTAAAAATGCACAAAATTCTGATTCCGGTACTGAACGGGTTTGATATAGTACCAACTCCTGATACCTCCAGGGATACAGAGGTTCTTGTGAGGTAGATGGTTAATAATAAAGAATGTGAGCGAGCCTGTAGTGAATTCTTGTAGATCACAAGTGAATATTTTTTTTATGGTAGAATCGCTAAACAGTTTTCAATTCGCCAGTTTCATGTTTTAGTTTGGCAGGTAGGCTAAGAATGATCCTGTTACTGATTACAGTTATAGTGTTTAAGCACTTGCCCACGTTAGTCCATTTTAGATTTCATTGTAGACATAGATGCTGAACTAGATGTTATTCTCACAAGATTACAGCACCTACATATAGGCGTACTGGTTAGGTCAGTAGAGTATTGGAAAATACACAAAAGCTAGTTAGGACAGTCAATGACTGAAAATAAGATAAATCAATTTATAAGTGTAACCCTCCTAGAGTTGCTTCCTCGACCTCATGACTCCCAACTCTCTTCTAATGTGTGGTTCAAACTAATAACATATTTTTCTGTTTTAATTTTACAACTGTTTACCTCCAAAAAATCATACTCTGAAATAATGAAATAAAATTTAATCCTATAAAATGTTAGAAAAGAGATAAAAATTTAATGTAACATTTATAATTTTATGATTTTAGCAAACTGAGTTCTCTACATGGTGTACCCCAGGGTAGTGTGTGAAGT
This sequence comes from Palaemon carinicauda, assembly GCF_036898095.1. Lineage (NCBI taxonomy): Eukaryota > Metazoa > Arthropoda > Malacostraca > Decapoda > Palaemonidae > Palaemon > Palaemon carinicauda. Next base: position 91,410,093 of record NC_090744.1, read on the forward strand.
GGAACTCGTTACATTGGCAATTATGACGTAGTTGCTGAAGTGCCCCAGGTAGTGCAAAGTGGCCTCTACGTTAAGGACTTTGCAATGTACTATGTTATGTCATCATCGACAAAGAATTTCAAAGAAGTGAATTCGAAAAATGTAATTATTCAGACATGAATACAAAGCCTTCGCTATTTATAAGGGGTATTACTTTCAGTGAAACTAAGACTAGCACTGATGATTTTTAGCGAGGGATGGGGATACCCCGGCTACCCTGCTTTCTCGCACACCTGGGTTGTGCGACCACTTTTCTCTACCTCAGTAGAGTATGGTCATCTGCCACTCCTATTGTTTAAGACTTAATTTTCTTTCTCTTTACAGTTTTGGGACTGTGGTTGCTGATTGGATTCCCATGCGTTCTTGTCCAGGTCCCAAAGGCTGCTCTTGTGGTATTTGTCCTCCTGGAGAATGACCCTCATTGTCTGTGACCAGCTTGGCGCAGCCACTGGTTTTCAAGAGATGACCCCTGTTGTGAGTGGTCTACTTCCCAGTGGGGAGGTTCAGGTGACGGAAGAAGGCTAGGCATGATTTTTCTGCCTTGGGCTCTTCTCTGAAGTCGAAATCGGTTTTCTGTTTCTATCCCACAATCTCTTCCCAAAGCTGCTCCTCTGCCAGTCCCCTCTGGGGAATGGCAGAGTAGCAGCGTAGCTATGGTTACTCGGATCAACCTTGTAGGTCAAGGAACGGTGCTGACTCCCCTAGCAAGTCAACCATGCCCCTTTCTCTAAGGAGTGCCTGTGCTATTTTTCATATCTTGTCTTTTTGGCCATCTCTGGGCATTGATGGGCCCCCTTCTAAGGACCTCCTTTTCGGGCTCTTTCAAATATGGTGAGTGGAGGTTGCCGTCATTATTCTCGGGAGGTCGATCCTCCCTCTGTGGGCGCAGGTGCTACAGCCAGTCGGTCTGATTTTTGGTCCCTCGGTGACAGATGCAGAGTATGTTATGAGTTCACCAGGGGCAGTGGAGGATCAGTCTGAAGCAAGTTCTTTTCCAGTGGAATGTGTCGTTCTCGCAAGAGATAGCTTTTGGGCAGCGGTCTCTGTACTATGCTTACTCTTCTTCCCCAAGGGGACGGGGGGGGGGGGGGGGGGGGGGGGTAGGGCGTTAAGTGCTTTTCTCCTCCTTGAGAACAAACCTCTCCTCTGGGAGAAGAATCTTTTGAGCTTAAGGGGATAGTCCGCTATGTCCTGCATTCTTTTCCTAATGATTCAAAATACACTTATGTTTAACATATAATACCTTATCATATAAAAAAATCATTTAATCATAAACTTTAGATTTATTAGCAAATAAATTTTTAAAGAACATTTAGGTACCTTTTTCTCCATTAATGACACCAATTGTATTGAAAATCATACCATCAAAACTACTAAAAAAACAAATAATTCTGTATTTCAGATTCTCTAGTTTCCCTTTTCTTCTCTTTTAATGAATTTTTTTTCTTGATTTTCTTCGTCCATCCGTAAAATAATCATAAAGAGAAAAAAGGAAAATAGAAATTTGGTACACAAAATTGTGGGATTTTTATTCCTTTCAATGATATCTTTCTCTCTAAAATCAAACAATAAATGAAAAAAATGTACCTAAACTATTATGAGCTCCCAAAAATTTGCTGTAATTTTTTTTTTTTGGTTTATTTAAATCAAGATAACATTGCAATAAATGATGGATTGTGTCAAAGAAAGTTTTATGGTTTGTATTGTATGAAAAAACACTTGGTTACATATTTTTATAACCCTCAAGTGCCCTCCCCAAAGAAGTGCCTTAACCCGTTAGCTCCCATGTTCCTTATTATCTGTTATTTCTTTTAACAGGTACTGACAGCAGGACCCTATACCCAGTAGATAGACAAGTAGAGGTAGAAGAATAGGAATATAGGCAAGATGAAGTTGTCAAAAGATGTTACTCAAGGCCTGTTTTGTTATACTTTTTCTAATTTAGGAGTAAATAAAACTTTTATTCTTACCACTGACCGAGATTGTACCGTCATAGTGTAATTGTTTCTTTTTCATATATTGGCACAGTGTTTCCATGGATAGTGGTTCACATACTTCGTCCCCAGAAATAGATGAACATGAAGTGGCATAGATAAGTTTTCAGTAGCAGCCAAACTTTTAAGTTGTCAATGCCCAAACCTAGTTGACTGTTCATGCAGATAATGAACCACAGTGTTCCGGGGTTTTCCTTTAAGCTTGGAGGTTTTTACTTTCATAAGCCTGGAACTTTCTCTTCATAATATCTACATGAAACAGAAAGGCTCTGTCTTGATGTTAACAATTAGAAAATTTGCATCACAAACCAGATAGGGCTTTATCCTGAAAAAGGATTTGTAGCGATATATTTTTTTTGTGCGAGTGACTGACAGTGATTGTAGCTACTGGAGTTTGCTGCTGAAAACATTTTGTGTCGGGACACTTAGTGTAGCAGTAGTGGTGTTTGTTGAGACAGTTGGACCACCCAGGCAATACACACGGTAGCGTTTATGATGTTCTATAACATGTAGATTTTTGTAGCATAGCGTTAAGAACTCAGGAATGATAAAAACTTTTTTTTTCTTTACACAAAAAAGATATTTTTCTTGTGTTTATGAAGACAGCATTCCATTCTAGTACCTTACACCATTGTGTCCCCTTCGCGGCCACTAATATTTTTTTTTTCTTTTCCCCCCCCCACAAAGGACGACGACGGTTTATTGATATTTATAGAAAAAAGAAAAAAAAACAAATTTTTCACTCATATATAAGTATTTGGTAACATTGAAACCGCAAGAAGATTAGTTTATTAATAGGCCATTTATTGTTCAATACATGTTAATTACTTTGGACTTGAAAAAAGTCTTTAGAAATCACAGTTGCCATAAAATCGAAGGCACTTTGCAGCTGGATTATTACAAAACTTATTCTCATTTGTTATAACAGTGCTAATTTTGTAAAGAATGTAATTTTGAAAGTCTAGAAAAAACAGAATATTCTATCCAGTATTAGCATGGTAAAAAAAATTATATAACATATCAAGTGACACTTTTTCACCATTTGGTAATGCGGATTTACAAAAATATTACAGCGTTCATAATTATCGCTTGAATGGCCTATCAGTATTTTGCTGATAGATAATATAAGCATTTTGAACTAAATCTAGAATTAATGTTTATTGTTCCTGTGAGTGATGTCTTTTGTGTTGGTAGGACTTTTGCTAGAGGATGAACCAACAGGTTCAATGTCAAGATCGTCTTCATAAACATCGCTATTAGTATTATAATCATCATTATCATGCTCACTATGGCTGTCCAAATCATTAGCACTTGTTTCTGAATCATAAAGATAATCAATATCCTTTATCCTGCCAACCGATAACAAAATCTCGATCGATAAGCCAAACGGCACCTACCCCCATCGCCAGCGGCACATGCTTAGCACACTCCTATAACCTCAAAGTATAAGATTTCTGGCAACTTTGCCTTGTAAACGATCACTGATTGGTTAGAGTAGTCTGTGACATCAATAGAAGGCTGAGCTAAAGGCATACAAATGAGGGAGAAAGTATATTAAAAATGCATCCACAATATAGACGCTTGCAAGTTGATGGCAATTAATGCATCCATTATATGGACGGTTCGTCCTTCGTGGGTTAAATAAATCTGAAAACTGCTTATCTCTGAATAATATAATGCAATTATGCTTTTAGCTGGGTCCCCTTGGCCTGTATAAATCAAGGGGTGGTGCCCAGTGCTCCGTTCTCTTGACCTGTTACCTAGATTTTTGGGTATTCCAGTTTAATTTTTTGTGTAGTAAACATGTGTGGTCGAAATTCATTTTGGGTGCTACCTCTGGCCACAGTCTGCAAACCACAACATTATAATAACCTTAGTTTGTACTTTGTTTATTCCTACATGAGGGCTCCCTAAACCAGGCAATTAAACCCTAAGTTGACTACTACACTATATAAGGATGTCAAGAGTTGCCGGCGGCTTCTCATTGTTGCCAGGGTTTTAGTTAGAATGTTCTAGTTTTGCATTTTTTTTTTTTTTTGGGGCTTTGTGTTCTTTCTTTGACCATGGGTAACATTGGCCTTGCTATTGTGGGACAGCAAGACGAATGGAAAGGAGTGACGTTTTACTAAACTTGCTACAGTCACAAAGTTACAGGGTGCGCATGGAAAAGTAGCCCCGGAAGGGAAACTGCTCAAATCGCCAAAATCGTGCTTTTTACACAAGACAAATTATCAAACAATAAGGCGGTAGCCTAAGGAAGTATACAATCATAAACATTAAAACAAAGCTCTCAAAGAGCACAACATTGAGACAAAAAGCCACTGCGTGGAACGAATAATAAAATAACAGTTTGCAGAAGTATGTCCAGGAAAAGAAACACACAATGGGGAAAACTATGTCCTTACAAGTTGCCTACCCCCCTTAGACAGCGGCATCGGAGAAGGTAGATGCGATTAATTCCTGTATCGTAGAGGGCGACGTAGTTCCCCTCTGGTGCTTGAACGCAGGGGAAGGTTGCTCTGCTTCGGAGGAATCTTTTTCTTCAGTTGTTGCGTGGTTTCCCGCTTCGTGGACTTTAGTGAGGCGGAATCCTGGGTCTACCAGGGCCCGCGGTGAACTTATCGTTGCTTTCAAGGAACGCTGGTTTTAATCGGTTGATAGTCGCCCAATCTTCTTGTCCATGGACGATCAAGAGAAAAGATTTGGCTGTTCTTCTGATGACCTTGTAAGGGCCGCGATAAGGTCTAGTCAGGGGCTGGCAGTGAGCATCGATCCGGATAAAGACGTAGTGGCAGTTGTCTAGGTTCTTGGGCATGAAGTGTCTGGTCCTGTCCTCGTATGTTACAGGCATGGCCTGAATTTCCCAGCGATCTCTCTGGCGATTTGGCTTAGTGTCGTCGGTAGTTGCAGGGAAGAACTCGACAGGGACTGTTAAGCGCCTCACCGTAGACCTCCGCAGGGGAACGTTCGCTGTCTGCCCGGGGAGCGGTGCGAAGACGACCCTTGGGAGTTGCGCATTCCAATGTTCGTCAAGCCATCAGGGCTGCATTGAGAGTGCGATGGAATAATTAAAGGGTTGTGTGTATGAAAAAACAGTTTGGGTTGGATGTGATGAGACAGTACACTTAATTTTTTTTTTTTTAGCCCTCAAGTGCCCCCCCAAAAGGTGCCTTAATCCATTATTTCTTTTAACAGGTACTGACAACAGGCCCCTACCCCCAGTAGGGAGTGAAGTATAGGTTATTCTTTTAAGTATATAGGAAAGATGAAGTTTCTTATTGCCTGTTACCATTGTGTTTAGTGGTCGATGTTGCTGCTTGCCTTTATATCTTGCCTGTTAACTGGAAGTACTTTACTTTGTTGTTAGACCGAATAACTCAAAAACCAGTGTTTTTATTTTGGATAAGTATAAAAAGTTTGTGGAGGGGATGTAAACACAGGCATTATAAAGCAGTGGTCTATTGCTCGTGTTTGGCTGTCAACGCCGTAAAGTTGATGACTATTTTGTTTCGGTGTACAAAGTATAACGAGCAAGAATATCGTTACATGAAATTGTCATAAACATTAATAGTTCACAGGAGCTATTGAAATGAAATATCTGTTTGTAGGTCCAGGAAGTAAATTCAGATGCTAGGAAGAGAGGGACTGTGTTCGAGTTTAGTCTAGTCGTTCCAAAATCATGAAAATCCTTTCAAGAATGAGAGAATTAGGCACTAGTGTTGTTGGTCAGAAAAGTTTTAATAACAAAACCTTATCACAGTGTGGGTTTACAATTGGAGATTTTCTAGACATTGCTATCATAAGCCCAAAGAGACCTGCACAGCGTCCTTTGTGGCTAAACTATTCAGAAGCTAAGATTTTTTAAGTAACTTTGCAGCCCAATGGTAGACTGGATATTGATAAGGACAGTATTGCTTTAGGGAAAACTATTGCAGTACAGTATTTTCAGTTTTTTATTTTGTTTCTAGATTGTTGATTTCATATTAATTGTTCAGGTTTATTACTGGTCATTACAGATGTCATAAAATCAGTGTTGCGCGGTTCTCCTTTAAGCTTGGTGTAGGAGTACTGTAGTGTTGTTTGTCAAGATAGTTGGACCATCCAGGCAATACACAGTTGCACTTATGACGTATTAAAACGTAGATGTTTGTAGCATAGTGTTAGGAACTTCTCTGGAATGATATTTTTTTGTTCCATTTACAAATAAACATTTTTCTAGTTTTTAAGAAGACAGCATTTCATTCCAGTCACCATTTTGTCCCCTTCTCAGCCACTTTTTTTTTTTTTTCTTAGTATCTGTTTTTTTTCTTTTTACTGAACCTGAAAATGACATCTCTGAAAAAAATATAATGCAATTACATTTTTTAGCTGGGTTCCCCTTTGCCCAGTATAAATCAAGGGGTGGTGCCAAGTGCTCCGTTTTCTTGCCCTTTTATTCAGATTTTTGGTTTTCCCCAGTTTTACCTTCGTGTAGTGAACGTTTGGGTGTGGTCGGAATTCCGACACTAAGCAATTTGGGTGCTATCTCTGGCTACAGTCTGCAAACCACTACAGCGACGAGTTCTCTCGACCATGCCATTTGCTGCAGGGTTGTATGCCGTGGTGCTGTGGAGTGTCATTCCCCTCAGGTTTGCCAGAGAGAGCCAGATCGCTGACAGGAAGGCAGAACCTCGGGCCGTCGTGATATCGTTGGGAACTCTGAAGCGGCTGATCGAACTCGACAGCGGAGCTTCGGCGCTGGCGTGGGTGGTTGCTTTGGACATCAAAGTCTCTTCTAACCATCTTGTGGAGCGGTCGACGATCATCAGGAGGTATGCAGAACCTGAAGGCGACAGAGGTCCCACAACGTCCACGTGGATGTGTCCGAATAGTCTCTTGGGTTGGGGAAAATCGCGTTCTCCTGACTCAGTATGGTGGTTGACCTTACTCATCTGGCAGTTAATGCAAGTTTTCGCCCACTCACAGGCATCTTTTTGATTCCCGGCCAGATGAATTTCTCGTATAGTAGATGGGCCGTTGCGAGCCCCGAGGGGTGTGATAATCCGTGGACGACGTCGAAGATCTTCCTTCTACAGGAAGCAGGAATCTATGGGTGTGGGCGCCCTATGCTGGTGTCGCAGAGGATGGTTTCCCAGTCTGGGTCGAGGGGAAAGTCCTTCATCTATAGCGTTGATGTAGTTTTACGATAGTCCTAAGCCTCTGGGTCGCTCTGCTGTTCTACGGAGGGGTTGGCGTAGTCGATCCCCAGGTTGACTGCATTGATCTCTATTCTGTAGAGGGTGTCGGCGACGGGGTTGTTCTTCCCCGGTACGTTTCCCAGTCTGGGTCGAGGGGAAAGTCCTTCATCTATAGCGTTGATGTAGTCTTACGATAGTCCTTAAGCCTCTGGGTCGCTCTGCTGTTCTACGGAGAGGTTGGCGTAGTCGATCCCCAGGTAGACTGCATTGATCTCTGTTCTGTAGAGGGTGTCGGCGACGGGGTTCTTCTTCCCCGGTGCGTAGGTAATAGTGCATCCGAATTCTGCGATGGCTGTCGGTTGTTGGTGAGAGGACCATGTGTCTGAAGACTTCCTGAAAGCATGGATCAGGCTGGTGGTCTCTCTCTCTCTCTCTCTCTCTCTCTCTCTCTCTCTCTCTCTCTCTCTCTCTCTCTCTCTCTCTCTCTCTCTCTCTCTCTCTCTCTCTCTCTCATATATCTAAGGGTTGTAGAAGGGAAGTTGTGTTTAGTGGAAGAAGGAAGATGCTATTGACACAAAATAGCACAGTTAATAGAGATTTGTCCGTTTTCCTCCCTCGTGCCTGCTTAACATTTTTAGCTAAAATGTGGTTTTAGGCATCCTTTTTTACTGGAGGCCCGCCTCATTCATATTGTAGACGGCATCTGGGTGGTATCCTCCATCTTCGATTATTCCCTTCAGGATGGTAGGGAATTCCTTGGCTGCAATTTCATCCGCAGAGTTCCTCTCCCCTGTAATGTTAAGATTACGTATACCCTTCCTCTCTAAGAACCTGTGAAGCCAGCCGGTTGACGCCTTAAAGCCAGATGGTAACACGTTTCTTGCATATCGGCCTGTAGAAACTTTTCGCTTGGTCAATGATAGTGTGTTTGTCTAGGCTGACACCTTCGCTCTCCTAACCGTTCATCCATAGAACAAGAAACCGCTCCATCTTGATAAGCTCCTTGCTACTCGTGGATGCATAACTCCTTGAGTCTAAGCTGGATGATCCATGGGAGTCGCACATTTTCAAAATTTGCTCTTTATTCTTCAAAATGCATCTCACTGTAGACTCATTCAGCTGACGGCCAATAGCACAGTTGTTGTTTCCTTCTGCCTTCAACTTAATGACAAGCTTTTTTGTCTCGATGGGACAAGTCTTTCTTTTTGGCTTCAGGGTCGGTACAGACATGATGTGAATTATCGGAATGTGTGCAGATCTTGACAGTGCGATAACTAGCTAGCGACTGAGAATAAAAAAAAAAAGAAAAGAGCCCAATTGACGATGCTGATGAAGAGTGTATCGAATACAGATTTTTCCTTAATTTATTTTTCCTACGTTCTGTCTAATCCTATGTACAGTACATTCTTGAGTAAAGGGCGAACCTCAACATTTCTTAATGCTACTACACTTTAATTATAGATATTTTACCACCTATTTATAATCTTTATTTATGATATACTCTTTAGTAAAAGCTCTAGATATCACTTGGAGGAGTAAATGTGTTTATGATTGACGATGAAACTTAAAAAAAAAAATTTCCTTTTAAGGCTGCTTTTTTTTTTTTTTTGTAGGATAAAACACTAAACAAAATCACTCTTCTTTCATTTATTTTGAATTTCTATGGATAAATAAAACATTAATTATAACATTATTATTACATAATACTTGGTAAGATATCTTTTGCCACAAAAGTTAACCTATAAACATGTTATAATTGGTTGGCGAGTTTATGATCGGCGATGGAACGTACTAAACAAAGTAATGGGTTTGGTTGTAGTGACATGTTTAGCAATAGCATGATATGAAAGTCTTTATTCAATTTAATTTTTGGTTTCAAAAGTACTATACAAAACGGATTTTGAGCGAAGCGAAGAATCTATTTTTGGCTGAGATGGCCATGTCGTCCTGATGGAAGGTTCCTTCAGTAGCTTCGTTAGGGTATATATGACTACAGTAGATATTCCCAGAGAATTAAACTAAAGGTTTCACAGAATTCCAACTAATGGTGCGAGTACCCTAAAGGTGTCTCTCTAGGATATCGTATATCAACAGGGGACGCATGCATTAACACGCCACATGGCTATCTGCACCCCACATAGCGTTTACGCTTGGAGGGGGAAAGGTGGCGAGATAACTGAGGAGCCGCTCCAAAGTTACCCTTCTTAGTTACTGTTACGGTACTCGAAATGTAAACAAAACAGCAGCCATAGCTGTCTGCCATACTGTGTGACGTCACATCCATCCTCATTCCGAAGTCCATCTTTCTACCGGCCTCTGCGATACAGTATAGCAGGGAGGGGCCTAGTAGGCTGAACTGGAACAGTCGGGCGGGTCCATCAGGAAGACATGGCCATCTCACCCAAAAATAGATTTCCGGGGCGACCTGTGACGGCCGGTGAAAAGGGTCCTTTACACTTTTCTAATATAAATCTTCCAAATATACTAGAGAAAGATAAAATCACGGAATGCAGAGGTTACTACCCTCGCGCGATCACCTTGTGGGTGTCGTGTATACAACAGGGGCGTATGAAAACCACTATTCACAGGCTGTCTTCCATTTAGATAATCCCTTCATCAAAGGGGAGGGCCGTGACAGGCCCTAGAGAACACAGTTGGACTACCCCACCGACACCTACTACGCGCCCTCCAGGCCATCCTTCTGTTTTGGATTTGCCCGCTAAAAATTGTTTTGTTCGGGGTTTTTCGCAAGTGATTGTCGTTAATTCAACATGACTGACGTTGCTACTTCACCTTTACCAATGTTAAGTACCATAGTTTGTTTTGACAGTTTATTTCAGTACCGGGCATTTGTTCTTTTTCCAGTATTGTGGATTTTAGTTTGGGAAGCGGTTGGCCTGCCTCGGTATCGGCAGCCATTTTGGTTTTGTTCGCTTCGGTAGTTTTTCAAGTTAATATTGCCCATCTGGTACTGTCATCTAGGTTATATCACTTACGTTTTATGACCAATATTATTATCATTATTTATTATTGGTTTTTACTATGGTATTTATTTGCTAGCAAGTCCAATTTAAACCTACGAAGAATATCGATCTAGTCTGTTATAGTTATGTACACGCCCCAGGAAGGTGCTCGTTTTAGACTATATCTTTGTTTATTTGTTACGTTGTCGTTATTCTTCGTTCTTGGTTATTACAATTTTATCATTATTCTTATCATATTATTGTGTTATTTTGGTTCTTTATTATGTAACCTTGAGAGCGTGAGCATAGAATGCTCATTTTCTGTTACTACAGTTACGAGTTGCCCCTTCTCTCGTTTTCTTTATTAAGCTTGAGTAGGGGAGGTGGATTTCCCGTTTTCAGTTTTATATGATCACGAGTTATTCCTGCCTCCTCTTATTCTCCGGGTTGATGATATTACGTTTAATGATCTTCACGTTTTATTGATGTTGTTACTGTTAATATAGCTAGCACTATTAATAGGTTCTGTTAGTGTACGAGTCATTATTTGGGATCGTTTTATGCCGACACCCTTAGCTCCGCCTTGAGTTATACTACGCTATAATGGATACTCATTGGGTGAGAACTAGTCGGATATTTGGAGTGCAACGGTGAAATCCGGCACTCGGACTCCGGCTGCGGCCTTTTGCACACGAACCTTTGTCATGATTGATCACAATTACATTATTACGGTCCTTTTTTCATCGAATCTCCGGTTTCACTGAAGATAACACAGACGTTCAGCATTGAGGTTAATATTATCGTACCGCTGAGGTTCACGATTTCACGATGACGGACCTTTGTCACCGGATCTCTGGTACAAACAGATATATCAGACGATCAGAACCGGAGATAACAATTTTTTACCGATGAGGTTTATAGTTACATGTTACATGGTTACTGGTTGTTTATATATTACAGTAATTTGTTAGCTAATATATTACTCACACATAATTAAATGTATTTGTTTCTGTTGATTCATCTGTCTCTGACCAGTCTCTCAAGGAACATCCAGACTTATGTCTTCTTTCTTTTACAAAAAGTCCGCTGCGCTGCCAAGGGCTGCTCCGCTGCCTTTACTGATCCCCTGGGCCATGATCTATGCCGGTCCCATGCACATTGCGCCATATCCTTCTCTCGGGAACCGGGACAATCCCCCTACATGGTATGGTTCCTGGAGTCATGCACGCTCTGCTATGAGCTGTCATCCCTACTCCTGAGCGAGGATGTAAGTTGGTTCTAGTTTGTTCCTGTTAATATCCTTTGCGATGAATTAATTGGTCTTTATATATTTACATCGATTATTGCTTCATCATTAATCCCCTCACCTCTTTCAGGCTGATGATGAATCTCTCCGGGAGGCAAGAGTTACTCTCCGTCCGTGGGTGTCAGGTTTTGGGAGGAATGCGCCGTCTGGCGCACCCCATCTCCTTGATGGAGACATGGCTTCTCGCCTATTCCCGGGCTCTACTACTGCAGCAGTTCCACCGGAGACAGCGGCCCCGTTAATTGAGGCGGTTAGAGCAACCATTCTAACGGAGGAAGAGGTTTTATTGACGGAGGACGCGTCCTTTCTAGATCCGGACGACGAACCCATGGATGAGCAGGTAGGTGGTGATGAGTTGGTGGACCCCCTTTCATCCCTCACTCCTTCCTCTACTGCTTCCTTTCACGGATTTGATAAACCTACGGCTTCTCCTCGAGGTCCCTCCGTTCCTGTACGACCCAAGGTGAAGCCACTACGTACCTTTAAGCCTTCAGCTTTGCCATTATCAGTGTCAACAGTCCCGGGACCCTCTAAGGATCCTGATGTTCATATTACTTTACCTAAAACCGTGACTACTAAAAAGACGAATTCCGGTAAGTCCAGGACTTTGTCAGAGGGTCGGGCTCGGGAGCCCGCCTTATCCGCCACCATGGTCAGGGATATTGTGAAAGAGCAGATACAACGGCATCTACAACAAATTCCAGGGCAAACCAAGGAGCTATAACTGAGCTCAAAGATATGGTGGCGAATCTGATGCGTTCAGGAACTCTGATGCCTCCTCCTTCAGCCCCAGACGCATCGAAGTTACCCCCCTTCGATAAAAACAACCCTTGGAGGTTTGCCTTACATGCTCCATATATAGATGGTGCCATAACTCTGGAGGGCATAGGCACCCGCCCTCTAGAGGACCTAGAATTTTACCCTCCGGGACTAGAATTCCCATTCAACGGATTCATCCGATTGAAAGAATATGCCTTGATTAGGTTAGACAAGGTACCGAAGGAAACGGTAATATTTCTTAAAGAGCAGGCCCAAGCTCTCTGGGCCAGGACGTTGTCGGACTGGGGGTGCACTAATTCTAAGCTCGCCCCACACAAAGGAGCCTACACCATATTTACAGCTTCTCCTGTTATTACCTTGCCTATTACAGATAAAGTAGCAGGTCTTACTTTTCAAGCTATCAAAGAAGGTTCTGCCATGCTGGCTCTTAAAGAGACGGACCCCACCTCCATGCTCATCCTGAGTACCGCTACTATCTGGGATGATGCCTCCTCTATTTTCACAGTAGGGAAGTTAGACCCAAACTGCGCCTCTAATCTGTTTTCCGAGAAGCTTCCCAAATTACCGGAAAATCTTCTCAAGACTGAGTTTGAGGCACGGAATAGGTTAGCTAGGTCTCTCCACTCCATTACCTCCGTGGAGTCTTAAGCCTCACTTTATCCGACTGAGACCTTGTTCCGGGTATTCACAAAACCTGTCTGTCCTTCCAAATCAACCTACACGAGTTTTGTTAGGCTCGGGTTAGTTGCAGGAAGCACGTTCTATCTGAGGCCTCGATCAGGCATGAACCAAACAGAATGATAGCTTCCCCCTGCTGAGGTAAGAACCTTTTTCCTCAGGAGGAGGTGAACAAGGTTCTACAAGACGCTGCGAGAGCAAACCAAAATTTGCAAGCGAGGTGGGGCCTAACTGCCAAAAGGAAGTTTAAAGCTCAGAAGCAAACCTTCTTCAGGAAGAAACAGATTTTCCCCTCACAAGTCGAGGCGGGGTCACTACCATCAATCGGCTGTTACCCACTCGTCATCAGTCTCCCACTGCTTCGTCGACTCTACAACCGAATCACCCTCAACAGGTGGTCTACCTCACTGCTCCCCCAGGTACCCAACCCAACCCCGTTTGGATGCCCTCGCCCGCATACGCATACAACCCTAGCTACGAACCCTCGGGTCCCTTTCGTGGACACCAGAGAGGTAGCCACAGGGGTAGGGACAGTTCCGTCAACGAGGCGGACCTAGGACAAGGGTGCTCGAGGAGGGAAAGGACCTAGATTCACTCCCTTGCAATGATATAGTCCCGGTAGGGGGGAGACTTTACCACTTTCGAGACCATTGGACCTTCAGTCCGTGGGCTCACAGCATAGTCTCCAAAGGGTTGGGGTGGAAATGGTCACAAGGTTCTCCTCCTCCACGAGTAGCCTTCTTCCAGAAACCCACTACCATACTGAGAGAGTACACCACAGAGTTACTAATGAAAAAAGCAATCAAACGGGTTCGATCGCTGAAGTTCCAAGGCCGCCTGTTCACAGTTCCGAAGAAAGGCTCGCAAAAGCATTGAGAGTGGTCCTGGACTTGTCAAAGCTAAATTCTTACATCCTCTGCGACAGGTTCCGGATGTTGACTATCTCTCGGGTATGGACCTTACTTCCCCGTGGGGCCGTCACCACCTCTATCGATCTTACCGACGCCTATTATCACGTACCAATAGCTCGAAACTTCTCTCCTTACCTAGGTTTCCGTCTAGGCAGGAAAGTCTTTGCGTTCAAAGTCATGCCCTTCGGCCTCAACATTGCACCCAGGATATTCACGAAACTGGGAGAGACTGTGTTAGAACAACTCGGGAACCAAGGGATTCAGATTGTTGCTTATCTGGACGATTGGCTCATTTGGGCTCGGTCGGCCCTGGAATGCAACAGAGCTACAAAGAAAGTATTTCGTTTTCTCGCCAACCTGGGATTTCGGGTCAATCTCCAAAAATCCCGCCTACTACCATCAGACCACACAAGCTGTCTCTACCTCCCAAAAAGGTAAGAGAAATAGCTTCCAAGATCAAGAATTTTCTCAAACACAAAACTGGTGTCCAGAAGAGCCTTAGAAAGAATCCTCGGCCTTCTTCAATTCGCTTCGGTAATAGATCGACTATTGAAAGCCAAACTCAAAGACATCAATCGAGTATGGAGAAAGAGAGCCACAGTACCTTTAAGAGACAAGGTCTCAAAGATCCCCTCTGTCTTGAAAATGAGGCTGCAGCCATGGTCTGAACCGAAGAACCTCTCCAAATCGGTTCCTCTTCAATTCCCACCTCCACAAGTGACAATTCATACAGACGCATCTCTGAGTGGATGGGGGGTTACTATGAACATCAGATGTTTCAGGGCTCTTGGTCACCCGCCATGAAACGCTTCCATATCAATGTTCTCGAAGCCATGGCAGTGTTCTTGACCCTGAAGAGAGAGACTCCTCCAAGGTCGACCCACATCAGAGTATTGTCAGACAGCACAGCCATAGTACACTGCATCAACAGAGGAGGATCCAAGTCGCCCAACCTGAATCAGATCCTGGTCACTATCTTCGCCTTGGCAACAAAAAAGAACTGGTTCCTGTCAGCAACTCACCTAGCGGGAGTCCAGAATGTGATAGCGGACTCACTATCCAGGACGAAACCACTGGAATCAGAATGGTCTCTGGACATAATTTCATTCCGGTGGATACTCACTGGTTCCGGGCCTCCAGGTAGATCTATTCGCAACTCAGATGAATCACAAACTTCCGTGTTATGTGACACCAAACATGGACCCTCAGGCTTATGCCATAGACGCATTAACCCTAGATTGGAACCATTGGAGGAAGATTTACCTATTTCCACCAGTGAATCTTCTAATGAAAGTATTGCACAAACTACGCTCCTTCCGGGGGGCAGTGGCTTTAGTAGCACCTCACTGGCCAAAGAGCAGTTGGTTTCCTCTCCTCGAGTTGAAACTCAAGACCCTTCCGGATTCCATTCCCCAAACTGACCCAAGTAATCCAAACACAGACTGTCAGATTCCTCAAGGAGAGCCAAAACCCTAACTTTGTGGACTTTGTAGGGTTATAAACATTTGAGTTAAATACATTGTTCATCATTTATTCTTAATATGTTATATGTTCATTTGAGTTATATACATTGTTCATCATTTATTCTAAATATGTTTTATGTTCATTTCAGATTGACCGTGGTCATTGTTCAATAATAAAGACATTTGAATAAATGGACCAAGCTCTTATTTATGACCACGGCCAGAGATGGATTCAGGATAACAGATATTGTGAATGACTAAATCCTAAGAACTAATCAAAATGCCAGCAGTAGGATGTCCAATACCAGGCTGTGATTATGTCACGGACGACCTTGAGGCTGCCATCGTAGCTGCACTCATAACTGCTCACTGCACCACACATGCTCCTGGACAAGCTGCCAAAGTAGAAAGTTAAAAGACCCACAATATCGATAGCGGGAACAAGTGAAGAATGGGCATATTTTCAATCACGATGGTCTGACTATGTAGACGCAACTAAAATTGAGGGCCGTGATCGCGTGGTACTGCTTCTAGAATGCTGCGAAGAACAACTTCGAAAAGACTTAACACGATCAGCTGGTGGCAGTCTTGCTAACAAGACTGAAGTAGAAGTGATGGGAGCAATAAAAAAACTGGCAGTTCGAGAGGAAAACACCATGGTAGCTCGAGTGACTCTACACAACATGCGTCAAGACAGTGATGAGCCTGTACGACGTTTCTGTGCACGACTTATAGGACAGGGTAGTGTGTGCAAATTCCTGATAAAATGTCCAGGATGCAACGTTGATGTAAATTATACTGACACAATAGTGAGAGACGTATTAGCACGCGGCATATGTGACCCTGAAATACAATTAGATCTACTTGGTGATAAAAATCAGGACATGTCATTAGAAGAAGTTGCACAGTTTGTCGAAGCTAAAGAATCTGGTAAACGATCTGCCTCCCGACTATTAGACTCTCATGAGGTCCAAGCAGCAGCCTGTAGTTCATACAGAAAGGCAAAACAAACCGCTGTCAAAGATAAAAACTAAGTTTGCTCATACTGTGGCAAGAAAGGACATGGTAAAAACACTCCTGCACGTGCAAGAAAATCAGAATGTCTAGCTTACGGTCATAGATGCGAACACTGCAACCGAGAAAATCACTTTGAGAGTGTTTGCCGTAGTAAGGGCAAACCAAAAGTGAAACCCAGTGCTCACAATGCCAATGACTACAAGAATGCGGTGTTCAACACCTTGTGCAGAGTATCATCAATCTCTAAACGACAAACTGACAAGACATTGGCTTTGGACCACCATCTGTATGACAACTTATCTGATACTTGGATAGACACACCTTCCAAATCTCAACCTTTCATAAATCTGACAATCGGAACATCACCTGAGGATGACGAAGCCTTTGGTTTCCACCTTCAAGCTGGTACACATGCTGTTCGTATATCTGCAATGGCAGACACTGGATGCCAAAGCTGTCTCGCAGGTATTAAGGTCATCCACAAACTTGGCCTCAAGCAAAGTGACCTCATTCCTGTAACTATGAAAATGCATGCTGCAAATAACAGAGGCATTAAAATCCTCGGTGCCACAATCCTTTGTATCTCAGGAACAGATTGTTATGTATTATTGTAATAATGTACTATATTATTTCAAGCGTTGCAGGTATTGCGCAACATTGCATCATATTGTTTGAATAAAACATGTTATGCTTTGTACATAAGTGTAATGATTTGTTTTGGTATTAGGATTCAAACATTTGTTGGTTACCTCAGAGATAGGATAATTCTTTATAGTTTTGTACTGGAGTAGGATTTAAGTCTTTTCAGAGCGATGCTCTTTGTTTAGCAATGTTTTGGTTTTGTCAGATTGTGTATGACGCTCCACACACACTTAGGAGTCAGCTGTCAAAGAGCCATGTAGTCACATATTTCATTAAAGGTGTATTTTAAGAATACCAACGTATTATTAAATTCTATACAGAAAAATTGACGACAAGAGATGGGATCAGCTGAGAAATAATTACTAACAATTGTTCATCTATGTTCCAGGTAATTATTATGGTTAATAGAACTTCCTACCAAAATCCTACACAACACAGATGAGCAGGGGAACCTTGTTGAGACTAGGCAAATGACATATGTCACCGACAACTCGGATAAGCTCTTCATCAGTAGGGAAGCCTGCATCGCCCTTGGCATGATATCGGATAGTTTTCCGACTATTGGTGAAATCTATGAGACACAATCGGAAACTCCGGATGCCACCAACAATGAAGTAGGAAGCGTTAGTGGACTAGCCAATCAATGTGACTGCCCAAAACGTCAACTACCACCCCCGCCGCCTACAGAATTACCGTTCAGTGCAAGAGTCCAACCGGTCTAAACTAAAGGACTACCTCTTGGAGTACTACGAATCGAGTACATTTAACGTATGTGACCACCAACCGTTACCACTAATGGATGGACCCCCAATGAAGTTGATGATCGATCCGAATGCTGATCCTGTTGCTCGTCACACACCAGTGCCAGTGCCGTTACACTGGCAAAAGGAAGTTAAAGCTGGACTTGACCAGGACGGCCGCCTTGGTGTCCTTGAACCTGTCCCAATCGGAGAACCAGTAACTTGGTGCCATTGGATGGTTGTATGTGCTAAGAAAAATGGCACACCTCGACGAACAGTTGATTTTCAGCCTCTCAATGTGCACGCTAAGAGAGAAACGCATCATAAGCCTTCTCCATTTCACCAAGCAAGGTCAGTACCACAAGGAAAAAAGAAAACCGTCTTTGATGCCTGGAACGGATACCACAGTGTACCGATTCAGGAATCTGACAGTCACTTAACTATGTTTATCACTCCTTGGGGACGCTATAGTTATCAAACAGCCCCTCAAGGGTATATTGCTTCTGGCGACGGATATACTCGACGGTATGATGAAATAGTTGCTGAGATACCCAACAAAACTAAATGTGTCGACTATGTTCTTCTTTGGTCTGACTCAATAGAGGAGAGTTTTTTTCCAAGTTGTACAATGGCTCGACATATGTGGAAGACACGGCATAACACAACCCTGACAAATTTTGTTTCGCAGAAGACAGCTGAATTCGCTGGATTCGAAATAACCCCAGACACAGTTCGCCCATGTGCAAGATATCTTAGTGCAATTATGGACTTTCCTCAAATATATCCTTTGATCACAAGTTGAAGCCATCCCCTTTAGCTACCCATTCTTTTAAGACAACAGGGATTGCAGAGCTTAATCCTTATGCCAAATCCCCAAAAGATGTTGAACGAAAATTGACAAGTTCCACTGATACAGTAAAAACTGTTAATGATTCAAAAGTTATAAATAGAGCAAGTACTAAGGAGCAAGAGATGGAACGGCAAACTAATTTGCGCATGCTTCTGCAAAAACGCTTGGAGTCGCCCCCACCAATAAAAAACATGAGTGTAAAGAAGCCCACATTTCTGAAAAGGTAAGTTCATTCAGTGAATTGAATACTACTCAAGACTGCCAGACTCATGAATATGATTCTGATGACACTATCATTTATGAGAAAACTGCTTCAAATAATGTAGAAAATGTACTACCAGATATATCTGTGGTTTATTCTAGTAAAATGAAGAGTAAAAGTTCTGCTGACAGAGACAGCAACCAAAATTCAAAAACTATATCTGAACCATCGTCTGAACGAAGATTTGTGCCATCTCCTGTACCTTTTGTGGTACACTCACCTCCTGGCAGTGAAACGGAGGGAGAACAGCATATCAGGATCCAGCAAGTAGAAGGTGGTATTACAGATGCTTTTCAAAGCCCTCAATCTTCATCTACCTCTGAAAGTAATAAATTGAAATTATTGAAGGAGAAAATGGAGAAAAAGACAGACCTTGAAAAAAAACTGAACTCTGTAAAAGAAATGTTTGAGGAGAACTTGAAACGAGAAAAGGCAGAATATGAGCGTTGGGTTAGTATGTTAGAAAACAATTACAAGAAAGAAATTGACATCATTGGAAAGGTGAAACAGAGGCTTGAGGATGAGATTAATTCTATATTGATGTATGGGGAGGAAGAGCAAACTGCTGCTGCTGAAAGTCAGGCTGTGGATGCTGCTTCTACAATGCCTACATTAGTGCCATTACCAGAGGAAGAGAGCCTCCAAGAAGAAATTCTGCCAATAAAGTCACATAAGATAGGACCAAAGAGAACCAAGCTGCTGAACATCATATCAGATGCAAACATCAACAAATTTGGAACATTGCATAACTCGCCATCTCTCTCCGACACAGAAAAATCGGGTGGTTCTGCCATACAAATGGGAACACCGATCAATCCTTTGTCAATAGAAACGCCCACCAAACGCAAACGAGGAAGACCTAAGTTAAACAAACAACCACCTGTATCAAATGTTACGTCCTCCTCTTCAGGAACTAGCACTGCGATGCCAATGCCTCCAGTTTATTCTGTAGCACCAGTGACAGCACAAAGTAAACAAAAAAGGCATCAAACATCCCAAAATGTTGTTTTGACACCAGATGGTACCATTAAGGCAATTCAGAGACACCCAAAGACACATGGGGAACCTCCACCTTTTTATGAGTCTCTAATGTCTCGCGTGGAAAAGGTTCAACCAAGTCCAAGTAACCCCTCGGTTCATTTGCCACACATGAGGCTATCTTCAAATCAGAGTACATTGCCATCAGTTTCAGCTCAATCTCACATCTTAGTACAATTGGCTCCTTCATTCCAGACTATGAATCAGTCGCAAATTAATTCACAGTTCCAGCCGAAAAGTGCAATACAAATACATCCTCAGTTCCAAGCTCAGAATTCCAGTCTGCTCTTCGTGCCATCACAAGGAGTTATTCCAACTTCAGGACCTGTGAGCGTGAATTCTGTGTCAGATAGCCAAATGATAAATTTTCTTGAACATCCTGCCTCCGATGCCCAGTCTGGGAGTGAGGCTGCTCCTTCATTTACTTTGCCAAGTACAACACAACTTCCAGTTGTTTCTCAAGCTTTGTCATATGTTCCTTCAAGCAATGCATCTAGAGCAAGTATGGCCAGTGCAAGGAGGCCAACGCAACACCAGAAGTCTCACCTCCTGGTTGCAGCACAGCCATCTATTGTAAGCAGTTCAGCTGCACAAGCTAAAGCTGTACCTTCTAACCAGGGCTGTAGTGTTGTACTTTGGTAGGAAGTTCTATTAACCATAATAATTACCTGGAACCATAGATGAACAATTGTTAGTACTGTAATTATTTCTCAGCTGATCCTATCTCTTGTCGTCAATTTTTCTGTATGGGATTAAATAAGACGTTGGTACAGTATTCTTAAAATACACGTTTAATGCAACTTATGACTACATTGTGCTATGACAGCTGACTCCCAAGTGTGGGTGGAGCGTCATACACAATCTGACAAAACTAAAACATTGCTAAACAAAAGAGCATCGCTCTGAAAAGACTTAAATCCTACTCCAGTACAAAACTATAAAGAATCACATCCTATCTTTGAGGTAACCAACAAATGTTTGAATCCTAATGCCAAAACAAATCATTACTCTTATGTACAAAGCTTAACATGTTTTATTCATGCAATATGATGCAATGTTGCGCAATACCTGCAACACTTGAAATAATCTAGTACATTCTTACAATAATACATAAGTCTCCTCCCCCTTAACTTGACATTGTAAAAATCTTCATAAATCTAATCTCTCAGGGGGCTTTCCTCTGTTAATCCTATTATGAAGCACTTTAACCTCATCTTGTACTGGTACATGAATTGGTTCTGAATCTACATTGGATGTTGGACCATCTTGGTTAATATTTGACTCATTTGATCTAACTACTTCTTTAAGTTTCTCATCTCTAACATTCACATGCTCTACTGTCTTTGTTTAACTGCTGTAATTGATCAACATGACGTTTTACAACTTTATCACCAACACGAACATCATAATGTAAATTTCCTATCTCTTACAATCTCTCCTGGTACCCACTTCTCTGGAGTGTTGTACTATCTTACCATGACATCAGACAAAGGTAAAAAATGTCTTACATTAGGAAGCTTTACTACTTGTTTATACCCTTTATCTTCTAAATCACTTTGCAAACTTGGATACAACAAATCTAACTTACACCTTATCCTCCTCCCCATCAACAAATTTTAGGGTGTCACGCCTGTTGTGCTGTGCGGCGTGGTTCTATAAGACAATAAAAACTTTGACACATGCAAAAATATATTACCTGCATTTGCTTTTCTACACTTCATATTGTGTTTAAACGTTTGGACAAATCTTTCAGCCTCTCCATTAGTAGATGGATGATATGTAGCTGAAAATGTATGCTTTATACCATTGACATTACAAAATTCTTTAAACTCTTGAGGTAAATTGTGGACCATTATCTGTAACAATTCTTTCCGGAATACCGTGCGTTGAAAAAATTTGCATTAACTCGTTTATTGTGGCGTAAGACGTTGTTGTCTTCATTGGGATAATTTCTGGCCACTTACTGTAAGCATCTACTACTATCAAAAACAAGTAATTTAAAAAAGGACCTGCAAAATCTATATGCACTCTTTGCCATGGATACCTGGGCAACTCCCACGGGTGCATTCTAGCAAATTGAGGATTGTTCTGTTGCATAACACAATTCATACAATTCTTTATATAAGATTCCACATCTTTATCTACACCTGGCCACCATACAAAAGTTCTCGCAATTGACTTTGATCTTACAATACCTTGGTGATCAGCATGTATTTCAAACAAAACCTTATTTCTCAGTGAATTAGGAATAACTACCCTGGAACCTCTTATCACTATTCCTTGTGTTACACTCAGTTCATACCATATATCCTTATATGGTTTACAATTTTCCTCTTTTCCACATAAGTCCCTACCTGTCATTAAACTCTCTAAAACCTTACTAAGTACTGGGTCTCGCTTGGTACTGTGTGCTACATCTTTTGCAGTTATTGGTACATCATATACAGAAATTAACAGAACACTGTCATCATACTCCTCTGGAGCTTTGTCTACGGGTAATCTGGATAAAGCATCTGCAAGAAAAATAAGCACGGAATTCAGTCGTGCCACCAATTCCAAGGCCTCAATTTGGAGGACCGCTGGAATGCTGTGGTGGATGCCAAACTCTGCTTCAGATGCCCACTAACGTTTCCAGAGGCCGTTTAATAGTTTTTTTTTTTTTTTTTTAAATAACTTCTAAAATAACTGATGGATTTCCATGATATCAAAGCAGGGAGCGCTTCATACAATGGCCTAATTTTAGGAAATACTGTGCATTGCCAATTACGTTTCATTATCTTTTTTACCTTCCATCCCCCGAATTGTTAAAACGCCTGTTTAACTCCATAGATAATTGTCATATGACCTACCCCAAGCAATACGAAATTCTTTGTCAGTAAAAGTTCAGCATACCTGGTAATGTGATTCGTGACTTTAGACTTGACAAGACCAACCTTTGATATCTTACCCACTTGCTTACATTGAAGATCAAGAACGAGACTTATGACAGGAGACGAAAAAAGCCAGGCTTACCCTACACTTCGCACTTCAAGCGAATGTTGGTAAAGCAATAGAAATATAGTTTTCTTTAGGTTAAGCCGTAGGACTCTTTCTTCCATACAACACAGGTTACTCGATACATCAATTGCCAGGAAGAAAATGACAAAGCATTGTTTGATATAATTTATCATATCAATTTCACCAGAGAGAGTAGCTTGAATTCCTTAGAAGGTAGACTTCTAAAAGATGTTTCATATAAGGGCATTGACATCGGCCATTTGATAAATTTTGAAATCATATATATATATGGCTATCAGTATATTGCAATATATCATGTACCTATGAAAGCCATACTTTTCTTACCGATTTATACTAATTTTCAGGCGGTTTCTTTCTTTCTCTCTGTTGTAAATGGTGAAGAGTTTCAGCGCAATTGTAGTTTTGCAATGGCGAGGACAAAGCAACATATTTGCCATGACTAAAGTCGAATCTATATGAAATAGTTCAGAGCTACTACAACAACTGCTGCCGATGATTACCTTGGATGTACTAAAAGGGCTCTGAGGTAGGAGTCAAAGTCGGTGAAATTATTTCTGAATCCTGCTCCAGTCTTGCCCCAATAACATCATTCCAAATATACAATTCTCTCAAGGAAAAAAAAATGTTTTCTATTTCTACGAATGTAGTTTTATTTTTTTTTTCATTTTATTTTTTAGTCGCAAATCTAAAATTTGTAGGAGTCAGAGTAGAATATCTCTCAGTGCGATTCCACATCCCGGTTTTAAACCTCGTCTATTATGTTTGATAATTTGTGTTAACCATCCAATCATCTACCACCATAAAACATTTTATTGGTCTTCCGGCTCATTTTATATGTGCAGTACAGTCTTTCCTAACGGGGATTTACGCGGTAGCCTAATAACAATGGGAATGATGGAAAGAAGGCAAGAAGGAAGGGGGGGGGGGGGGTAGTACTAGGATAGCCATAGGTGTAAACACCGAAGGAGGGTTGGGGGAACTTCTGCGTCACAGTTACGTGATTAAGTACCACTTCTTCGAAACGCTGTGAAGGAAGGGAAGAAGTTCTCTTTTTTCTAAGAGTAAACAGGTTAATTAGGCACATCTGTCAATTCATTTTACCACCAAAAATTACGCCAATGTTTGAAACATTCTTTGCTGTAGTTACATGGAAATTCATAAGCCGGTTTGTTAGATATTTGGGAAAAACACTATTACACGGCCTCTGGAAACGATAGTAAATGTCGGGCACAATCACGAAGCCTGTGAAGAAGAATCTACGTGTGGCAAGTGTGGCTTGGGGACGCATCACACTCTCTTGCACTCTGTGAAGAAAACCCCTCCAAGGGACAGTGCAAACTCCAAGAGAGCAACTGTCCAAGACATGTGACAAGCCTAAAGCGGAGGCCGGGACGACTAGCAATGCACCGCCTGATAGAACTAACACCGAAATCACTCCAGAGGCTGGGACTGCTGCAACGACGGGGCATGTACTATCATGAACAGAAGTTCGTTCCCTTAGACCTCCAGAGAGTGAACACGAATCGCCTGACTATGAATCACCGAAGCTTTTGAACAAATAAGTCATGGAAAACCCAATAGATGGCGCACCGCTAGGACGTTGGACGCAGTGAGGAATAGGAAATATTTATTTTTTAAAAGCATTGAGTAAAGTCTCCACAATCTGATATCGTTAGAAAGTGATAGAGGATTTTGTTGTTTTTGACGTTATTGGGTTTTCGTGTAAAATGTGGAGTTAACAAAATATTCTAGATAAATATGAGAATAAAATTATGCTTTAGATATCTACAATCTTGAATTGGTATTCTCATATATTATCGTATCTTATCAACAGACATGACCAACCAAGGGTCATTACAAAACATTTTAGCTTAAATGCCTACGGAAATGTTTCTTAATCTGCAAGTTGCCTATCGTAAAAGCGAAAACATTTGTTGAAGCAAGTCAGCAATTTTTTTTTATTTCACTTGCGTTATTAATGTAGTAACCACATACTGCAGTTTCATATGAAAATATTCATAGATCTGTCATATTACGTAATTGGGCCAACATTCTGAGCGAAGGTGAGCGATATGGGGTATGGCAACCGAATGGGATTTTAGAAACTAAAATTATTACAATATTTTTTTTTTTTTTAAATATAATATAAAGTTTAGATATTTCCAAGAATGTATTATTTCCATATAATGTAACAAGATGGAAAAAATTCAGAGGATTATTTCAAGAGCATAAAAATAAAAATAAAGAAAATACGAAAGAGTTTATGTTACTGGGAAATTAGCAATCTAAATTATGTAAAAATCAAACGATCTTTTCAGTGATTGTTGTTTGGCAGTTTAATAGGTGGTGTAAGGTTATGACAATGTAAACGAGCTAGGAAATCAATTTTTTTTTACTAGTCCAATTGCGAGTATTGTTAATGTAATTTGAAATGCAGTGGTCATGAACACTTTTAATCTACAAACAATATTATAGAGTTGACACTTTTTTTAAATCAACATGACTATCTGCACCAAAGATTATGAAGCTACCCAGGGTTGTGAAAGTTAAACCTTTCGTAGAATGTGACTTCAGACACACTGTAGCCAGCCTTGTTACACACTCTACCTTCTGTTGCTATTGACCAGAGCCACGCAGGATTCCGAAAAGTTGTAGGCTGAAAATCCTTCCATAGACAATGCTTTTATTCCAGTATTTGAGATAATGAAGGTTACATCTCTAATACATTTGTGTATATAGATTTATCACTCTACCATAACAGCAATTCCCGAGGGACGCTCAAATTCCACAGAGGTGATTGCTGAACGAGGAAGAATTATCGGATTATGGGAAAGTGGATTGACAGTGGTGAACATTGCTCATCAAATTGGGAGAAGCACCAAAATGGTCAGGAAGTGGATCACCCGATGGGAGGGGGAGGGCTCCGTGAAAACAAGGCCTCGAAGTGGAAGGCCACGTGCAACCTTGCCCAGGATAGAGGGCCAGATTGTAGCAGCCTGTGAAATGCATCCTATGAGGACGTCAGTTCAGCATACTAGAAATCTGAGGTTAAATTGCCATCCCATGACCTTGAGACGAAGACTCAATGAAGCAGCGATTCGCTGTCATATCCCATCATACAAGGGAATGCTCACTCCTGCACACAAGGAATGTTTCCTTGAGTTTGCTTTGGAATACCTTCCGCATGACGAAAATTATTGGAGAAATATAATCTTTACTGATGAGAAGGTGTTTCAGTCAGTGGCAGCCAGAGCTAGGCAGTGTTGGCAGCAACCTAACACATGCTATCAGGAGAATCCCATCCATCACTGTGAGATGAGTTGCAGTATCATTCTGGGGATGGATGTGGAGATATAGTCCTGGCAAAGTTGTCAAGATCGATGGCCGCTTCACAGGAGAAAATACGTCGAAATCCTGGAGTAAGTGTTACTTCCAACAGTTCGGACAATGGCAGTTCCTGCTCCTGGTTTAATAAAGTTGGCCCACGATCAAAGTTCCATCCATAAGAGCCGTGTGGTAAGTAACTGGCTGCAGGATCATCCTGAAATGGAAGTTTTGGAGTGGCCATCGAAAGGATGCGACTTGAACTCAATTGAACACCTTTGAGTTATGATGGTTCGGGAATGGGACGTTGGGGAGCAGCGTACCCACCAGGCATTAGAAACTAAAGCCAATGATCTGTGGGAGAGTTTTCGCTACTTTGCATGAATCTTGTAGATTCCATACCCAATCGTCTGCGTGAGGTCATCTATGCAGATGGAGGTTGGACACCATACTGAAGTATTGTGTGTAAATATTAATAAAATATTAACAAAAAATATGATATTTAGTAAACTCACATTTACTTCACTACTAATTAATACAAAATGTTCTGGAAGATCGTGCATGATACAAAGCTCAGAGCAAATATAATTTTACGTTCTTCAATGAAAGGTATAATGTCAAAATAAAGTTCATGACAAAAAAAAAAAAAAACAAAAAAAAAAAAAAACTATCAACTTGGTGAATTACTAAGGAATTGTTTAACACTATGAAAACAATAAAGAGATTTTAAGAATAACTTTTAGTCAAAGTTATCTTTATATTTTGTAAAGAAAAGACATTTTCAATATTACTAGAAGTTGTTTTTGTGAAATAGAAAGAGGGAATTTAAAAAATAGGCTAATTCTAAGAAAAGGAAACATATTAAGTAATTAAGTGAGATATAAAAAAAGTTAATAGACCAGGAGTACAGCACTTTAGACACAATATCTTTTCGCTAAAATAGGACCCATGAAGTAAAAATAAACACTGATAGAATTAGTTTGAGTTGAAATGTGCACTCTAAGATGGGTTATACACTAGCCAACCTAACTCGCTAAGGTTTCCACTGGTGGTTAGTAACCCTTCCCATATGACAAGAATGAGTCTGGGAATGGCAAAAAACCCTGCCACTGACTTTCCATGACCGAGAAATTGAATTCCTACAATAACATATGAAATATCAATAAAAAATGTCGTTAATGCATTCCTATTAGCTCTTCATACAAGAGCACTGGAAAACTACTTTGCCACAAATTTCTGACAACAAAGCATCGTAAAAAAATGGCAAGCTATTTTTGAAACTAATAAGTATATCTGCTTTGCTATTAACGGTAATAACATGAAAGTAGTAACATGAGGCTTGTTTTATGATGTTAATGTAGAACAGACACTAAAAACTACTCTCTCTCTCTCTCTCTCTCTCTCTCTCTCTCTCTCTCTCTCTCTCTCTCTCTCTCTCTCTCTCTCTCTCTCTCTCTCTCTCATTATTTTGAATATTTGTCACCTCATTACAATTTTTTTTTCTCTCTTGCTACTAGATACTAACTATGGTGAAAGTATCTTCATATTTCATATTGACTTGTTATATATATCAAATTATCAAAAAATCAATATTTTCAAGAGTCCGAAAACGGGCATTGGGTGTCATACCTCATATCGCTCACCTTCGCTCAGAATGTTGGCCCAATTACGTAATATGACAGATCTATAAATATTTGCATATAAAACTGCAGTTTGTGGTTACTACATTAATAACTCAAGTGAAATAACAAAAACAAATTGTTGACTTGCTTCTACAAATGTTTTTGTTTTTACGATAGGCAACTTGCAGATTATAAAACACTTCCGTACACATTTAAGCTAAAATGTTTTGTAATGACCCTCGGTTGGTCATGTCTGTTGATAAGATACGATAATATATGAGAATACCAATTCAAGAATGTGGATATCGTAAGCATAATTTTATTCTCATTTATCTAGCATATTTCTTCAACTGCACATTCTACACGCAAACCCAAGTAACGTAAAAAAAAAAAGAAAAAAAAATTCATCATCTATCACTTTTTAACGATATCAGTTTTTAACGATATCAGATTATGGAGACTTTACTCAATGTTTTAAAAAAATAAATACTTCCTATTCCTCTCTGCGTCCAATGTCCTAGCGGTGCGCCATCTATTAGGTTTTCCATGAATTATTTGTTCAAGAGCTTCGGTGATTCATAGTCGGGCGATTCGTGTTCACTCTCTGGAGGTCTAAGGGACCGAACTTTAGTTCATGATAGTACACGCCATGTCCACTGACCGACGACCGGATGGTCGTACATGTTGAAGCTCATCCCAGTCGTGGTGAACGGAACGTGCACTACGATCGGCTTCATAGATGGAGGAGCCGCACCCACGTTAGCCGCAAGGAGCCTAATAGATCGGCTAGGTGTAATGGGAAGGCCTTGCAACCAGACCATGGTGACAGAGGCTGGTACGTTCGCCTGCAAGGAAGTGGTCCAACTCACCCTTGGTAACATCAACGGAGGTGAGGAGGAAGAACTAGTAAAAGAAGTCTTTGTTACTGACAAAATTAATATGTCAACGGACTACATAATGCCTTTGGACTGGCTGAAGAGATGGCCACACATGGCAGACGTAGAGCTGCAAAGTCCATAAATTTCCCATCAATTATAAATGCAAGCATGGCAAAGATGAAAAACAAGAAATACCAAGAAAAGATCAAAATTGGAGGAGAAGATTTAAAATCCCTTTTGTTGCAAGATCAAGAGAGTGATGATACAGTCACCAGCAAGCATTGGTTATTTACCATCAAAAGAAATGAAGAAATTTTCACAAGTTAGCTAAGTGAAGGCCATGATTTTAAAAAGTATACCGATAATGCTGGACTGCAGGAGATCTTTTTAGAAATAAGTAAAGTAGACGTTGGTGTCAGTATACCTAAAATTGACTGGCAGAAACCAGACCTAATTAGAATATTTAAAAAAATTAGGAAAAATTTCAAGTCCATAAATTTCCCATCAATCATAAATCAAGCATGGCAAAGACGAAAAACAAGAAATACCAAGAAAAGATCAAAATTTGAGGGAAAGATTTAAAATCCCTTTTGTTGCAAGATCAAGAGTGATGATGATACATTGGAGTTGGAACTTGATGGGAGATCTTTTCAGCTGTATACAGTAAAAACTAACTGGAATGGTGGTGTGTGTATATAGGTTCATAGTAACAGCCTTGCAATTGTTGTTGCCAATGGAAACATGGGGATCTAAAGAAAATTTTAAAGTCCGTAAACAAAAAATTAAATATATAGTAAGAAGTGGTAAAAAAGATACTATATACTTAGGCATCTTACTTCAGAATTTTAAGATATTATCTTTTAAGTGGGAAGCATCATTTGAAAATCATATGATGAAAACATGTCATCAGTACTGTGGGTCATTGAGAAACTAGTTTTTACACTTGTGAAAGGCTATTTTTATGTTACCGAAGGCAGGGTAACACAACATCAAATGATATTCTGTGGCGGGATTTAAACAAAAACAACCCCCACACCCTTGAATCTTACTAATGACAATTCTCTCCAACACAAACTTTCCCCTGACGTTATCATAAACTGGACTCTTAGACTGAAGGGCAACAAAAACAAAACATGACCTTAAAACTATATTTTTCACAAACTAAAACGCAAAAAAATTGCATTCAAAATGAACTTAACATAGAAACCACCAACAACCAAAATAATTACACGTAAAACAAATCATTAAATTCATAAATATACCAAAAAAAACGTAACACCATTCATATAAAACCCTAACAACCTTAAAATTAATCTCGACCACAACCAAAATGTATATTATATTTTATGGGACATCAACACAGTCCTCAACACAAAGCCAACTGTCTTTTATGGCAAACTATCAAATATGTTTACAATTGTTTATTTATTAATGCGGAAACTGTCTCCGCACACAATCCGATCAGTCCTTGGCACAGCCACCAATCTGTGGCAAACGGAACTATATTTAGTTCCAGTCAACTGAACTAAACAGTCAATTAGTTGTCATCATCATCATCATCATCATCATCATTGTTATCATCAATCGGAATCTTGTAAAAGGCTATTTTTATGTTACTGAAGGCAGGGTAACACGACATCAAATGATATTCTGTGGCGGGATGTAAACAAAAACAACCCCCACACCCTTGAATCTTACTAATGACAATTCTCTCCGCAACACAAACTTTCCCCTGACGTTATCATAAACTGGACTCTTAGACTGAAGGGCAACAAAAAAAAAACATGACCTTAAAACTATATTTCTCACAAACTAAAACGCAAAAAAAATTGCATTCAAAATAAACTTAACATAGAAACCACCAAGAACCAAAATAATTACACGTAAAACAAATCATTAAATTCATAAATATACCAAAAAAAACCGTAACACCATTCATATAAAACCCTAACAAACTTAAAATTAATCTCGACCACAACCAAAATGTATATTATATTTAATGGGACATCAACACAGTCCTCAACACAAAGTCAACTGTCTTTTATGGCAAACTATCAAATATGTTTACAATTGTTTATTTATTAATGCGGAAACTGTCCCCGCACACAACCCGATCAGTCCTTGGCACAGCCACCAATCTGTGGCAAACGGAACTATATTCAGTTCCAGTCAACTGAACTAAACAGTCAATTAGTTGTCATCATCATCATCATCATCATCATTATCATTGTTATCATCAATCGGAATCTTGTAAAAGGCTATTTTTATGTTACTGAAGGCAGGGTAACACGACATCAAATGATATTCTGTGGCGGGATGTAAACAAAAACAACCCCCACACCCTTGAATCTTACTAATGACAATTCTCTCCGCAACACAAACTTTCCCCTGACGTTATCATAAACTGGACTCTTAGACTGAAGGGCAACAAAAACAAAACATGACCTTAAAACTATATTTCTCACAAACTAAAACGCAAAAAAAATTGCATTCAAAATAAACTTGACATAGAAACCACCAACAACCAAAATAATTACACGTAAAACAAATCATTAAATTCATAAATATACCAAAAAAAAACGTAACACCATTCATATAACACCCTAACAAACTTAAAATTAATCTCGACCACAACCAAAATGTATATTATATTTTATGGGACATCAACACAGTCCTCAACACAAAGCCAACTGTCTTTTATGGCAAACTATCAAATATGTTTACAATTGTTTATTTATTACTGCGGAAACTGTCTCCGCACACAACCCGATCAGTCCTTGGCACAGCCACCAATCTGTGGCAAACGGAACTATATTCAGTTCCAGTCAACTGAACTAAACAGTCAATTAGTTGTCATCATCATCATCATCATCATTGTTATCATCAATCGGAATCTTGTAAAAGGCTATTTTTATGTTACTGAAGGCAGGGTAACACGACATCAAATGATATTCTGTGGCGGGATGTAAACAAAAACAACCCCCACACCCTTGAATCTTACTAATGACAATTCTCTCCGCAACACAAACTTTCCCCTGACGTTATCATAAACTGGACTCTTAGACTGAGGGGCAACAAAAACAAAACATGACCTTAAAACTATATTTCTCACAAACTAAAACGCAAAAAAAATTGCATTCAAAATAAACTTAACATAGAAACCACCAACAACCAAAATAATTACACGTAAAACAAATCATTAAATTCATAAATATACCAAAAAAAACGTAACACCATTCATATAAAACCATAACAAACTTAAAATTAATCTCGACCACAACCAAAATGTATATTATGTTTTATGGGACATCAACACAGTCCTCAACACAAAGCCAACTGTCTTTTATGGCAAACTATCAAATATGTTTACAATTGTTTATTTATTAATGCGGAAACTGTCTCCGCACACAACCCGATCAGTCCTTGGCACAGCCACCAATCTGTGGCAAACGGAACTATATTCAGTTCCAGTCAACTGAACTAAACAGTCAATTAGTTGTCATCATCATCATCATCATCATCATCATTGTTATCATCAATCGGAATCTTGTAAAAGGCTATTTTTATGTTACTGAAGGCTGGGTAACAAGACATCAAATGATATTCTGTGGCGGGATGTAAACAAAAACAACCCCCACACCCTTGAATCTTACTAATGACAATTCTCTCCGCAACACAAACTTTCCCCTGACGTTATCATAAACTGGACTCTTAGACTGAAGGGCAACAAAAACAAAACATGACCTTAAAACTATATTTCTCACAAACTAAAACGCAAAAAAAATTGCATTCAAAATAAACTTAACATAGAAACCACCAACAACCAAAATAATTACACGTAAAACAAATCATTAAATTCATAAATATACCAAAAAAAACGTAACACCATTCATATAAAACCCTAACAAACTTAAAATTAATCTCGACCACAACCAAAATGTATATTATATTTTATGGGACATCAACACAGTCCTCAACACAAAGCCAACTGTCTTTTATGGCAAACTATCAAATATGTTTACAATTGTTTATTTATTAATGCGGAAACTGTCTCCGCACACAACCCGATCAGTCCTTGGCACAGCCACCAATCTGTGGCAAACAGAACTATATTCAGTTCCAGTCAACTGAACTAAACAGTCAATTAGTTGTCATCATCATCATCATCATCATCATCATTATTATTATCATCAATCGGAATCTTGTAAAAGGCTATTTTTATGTTACTGAAGGCAGGGTAACACGACATCAAATGATATTCTGTGGCGGGATGTAAACAAAAACAACCCCCACACCCTTGAATCTTACTAATGACAATTCTCTCCGCAACACAAACTTTCCCCTGACGTTATCATAAACTGGACTCTTAGACTGAAGGGCAACAAAAACAAAACATGACCTTAAAACTATATTTCTCACAAACTAAAACGCAAAAAAAATTGCATTCAAAATAAACTTAACATAGAAACCACCAACAACCAAAATAATTACACGTAAAACAAATCATTAAATTCATAAATATACCAAAAAAAACGTAACACCATTCATATAAAACCCTAACAAACTTAAAATTAATCTCGACCACAACCAAAATGTATATTATATTTTATGGGACATCAACACAGTCCTCAACACAAAGCCAACTGTCTTTTATGGCAAACTATCAAATATGTTTACAATTGTTTATTTATTAATGCGGAAACTGTCTCCGCACACAACCCGATCAGTCCTTGGCACAGCCACCAATCTGTGGCAAACGGAACTATATTCAGTTCCAGTCAACTGAACTAAACAGTCAATTAGTTGTCATCATCATCATCATCATCATCATTGTTATCATCAATCGGAATCTTGTAAAAGGCTATTTTTATGTTACTGAAGGCAGGGTAACACGACATCAAATGATATTCTGTGGCGGGATGTAAACAAAAACAACCCCCACACCCTTGAATCTTACTAATGACAATTCTCTCCGCAACACAAACTTTCCCCTGACGTTATCATAAACTGGACTCTTAGACTGAAGGGCAACAAAAACAAAACATGACCTTAAAACTATATTTCTCACAAACTAAAACGCAAAAAAAATTGCATTCAAAATAAACTTAACATAGAAACCACCAACAACCAAAATAATTACACGTAAAACAAATCATTAAATTCATAAATATACCAAAAAAAACGTAACACCATTCATATAAAACCCTAACAAACTTAAAATTAATCTCGACCACAACCAAAATGTATATTATATTTTATGGGACATCAACACAGTCCTCAACACAAAGCCAACTGTCTTTTATGGCAAACTATCAAATATGTTTACAATTGTTTATTTATTACTGCGGAAACTGTCTCCGCACACAACCCGA
Organism: Palaemon carinicauda; assembly: GCF_036898095.1. Taxonomy (NCBI): domain Eukaryota; kingdom Metazoa; phylum Arthropoda; class Malacostraca; order Decapoda; family Palaemonidae; genus Palaemon; species Palaemon carinicauda. The sequence goes on from NC_090744.1 coordinate 91,444,167, forward strand.
TCAGTCCTTGGCACAGCCACCAATCTGTGGCAAACGGAACTATATTCAGTTCCAGTCAACTGAACTAAACAGTCAATTAGTTGTCATCATCATCATCATCATCATTGTTATCATCAATCGGAATCTTGTAAAAGGCTATTTTTATGTTACTGAAGGCAGGGTAACACGACATCAAATGATATTCTGTGGCGGGATGTAAACAAAAACAACCCCCACACCCTTGAATCTTACTAATGACAATTCTCTCCGCAACACAAACTTTCCCCTGACGTTATCATAAACTGGACTCTTAGACTGAGGGGCAACAAAAACAAAACATGACCTTAAAACTATATTTCTCACAAACTAAAACGCAAAAAAAATTGCATTCAAAATAAACTTAACATAGAAACCACCAACAACCAAAATAATTACACGTAAAACAAATCATTAAATTCATAAATATACCAAAAAAAACGTAACACCATTCATATAAAACCATAACAAACTTAAAATTAATCTCGACCACAACCAAAATGTATATTATGTTTTATGGGACATCAACACAGTCCTCAACACAAAGCCAACTGTCTTTTATGGCAAACTATCAAATATGTTTACAATTGTTTATTTATTAATGCGGAAACTGTCTCCGCACACAACCCGATCAGTCCTTGGCACAGCCACCAATCTGTGGCAAACGGAACTATATTCAGTTCCAGTCAACTGAACTAAACAGTCAATTAGTTGTCATCATCATCATCATCATCATCGTTATCATCAATCGGGATCGTGTAAAAGGCTATTTTTATGTCACTGAAGGCAGGGTAACACGACATCAAATGATATTCTGTGGCGGGATGTAAACAAAAACAACCCCCACACCCTTGAATCTTACTAATGACAATTCTCTCCGCAACACAAACTTTCCCCTGACGTTATCATAAACTGGACTCTTAGACTGAAGGGCAACAAAAACAAAACATGACCTTAAAACTATATTTCTCACAAACTAAAACGCAAAAAAAATTGCATTCAAAATAAACTTAACATAGAAACCACCAACAACCAAAATAATTACACGTAAAACAAATCATTAAATTCATAAATATACCAAAAAAAAACGTAACACCATTCATATAACACCCTAACAAACTTAAAATTAATCTCGACCACAACCAAAATGTATATTATATTTTATGGGACATCAACACAGTCCTCAACACAAAGCCAACTGTCTTTTATGGCAAACTATCAAATATGTTTACAATTGTTTATTTATTAATGCGGAAACTGTCTCCGCACACAACATGATCAGTCCTTGGCACAGCCACCAATCTGTGGCAAACGGAACTATATTCAGTTCCAGTCAACTGAACTAAACAGTCAATTAGTTGTCATCATCATCATCATCATCATCATCATCATTATTATCATCAATCGGAATCTTAAAAAACAGGCTAGGTCATCAACGGTTGTGCAGTCAAATGAGCAGTCCAAACAATATTAAATACAGGCCAGGTCAACAACAACAAATCCACTTTCTAAATTCGTATCTCTCCAAAGGAGGAATCACGGCCTGCCAAAATAAAAAAGAAAAACACTTACGAACACTCCTAACTAACTTAACTATCGCACTATAATCAAAGATAAACAATAAACAATTCATGAACGCGCCTAACAAAAATAAATTAAAACAGTACTTACTCCGAATATAAAAAAATCACTTCACAGCCGGCTTTCAAAGAACAAAAAATATCACAACCGACTCCTGCTACAGTCAAATATCCAATGCTTTCGCCCAAGACATTCATTACCGCCCTAACCTAGCTAAAAAATGTAAACAAACAACCTCAAATATACCGACAGTCTTTCCCACTACAAACAATCATTCGCTAACTACCCTTGTTCTTCGGCGCGCACCACCCACACACAAACACACAAACACACATACTCTCTCGCGCACGCGCGATTTAACAAAACTAAAGCAAATGAAATTCTCTCCCTCTCTCTCTCTCTCTCTCTCTCTCTCTCTCTCTCTCTCTCTCTCTCTCTCTCTCTCTCTCTCTCTCTCTCTCTCTGACAAAACTAAAGTAAATAAACACACTCTCTCTCTCTCTCTCTCTCTCTCTCTCTCTCTCTAATGACAAAGCTAAAGCAAATAAAATGTCTACAATGGGCAAGTAAAAAATAAGGTTCCCAAAATTTTTGCAGGTATAAGACATTTTTTATTGACATAAATAAGTATACAATGTGAAAGCTTATACTTTAAACTATTTTTCTACATAGTCGCCAGATTTTTCTACGCATTTTTCCTGACGAGTTATCCACTTCTGAAAACCCTCTTCGAAGAACTCCGCCGCTAGGCCGTCGATGAACTTGCTGACCGCTTCCTTCACCTCTTCATCTGTATTGAAGCGTTGTCCACCCAAGTGTTGCTTCAATTTCGGAAACAAGTGGAATTCGCTGGGAGCAAGATCAGGGCTGTAGGGGGCATGATCAAGCAATTTCCAGCCGAATTTGTCCAGTAGGGCGGTGGTCTGTCGAGAGACATGCGGGCGCGCGTTGTCGTGGTGCAGCCTAATGCCCTTGGTCAATCTTCCTCTCCGGCGATTTTGGATGGCTCTTTTGAGTTTCGTCAACGTCTCGCAATACCTCTCCGAATTTATTGTGGTCCCTTTAGGCATAAACTCGGTAAGCAAGACGCCTTTTTGGTCCCAAAATACCGTTGCCATCACTTTTCCTGCGGAGAGGGTCTGCTTAAACTTCTTCGGCACAGGTGATCCGGTATGGCGCCATTGTTTCGACTGTTCTTTTGTTTCTGGAGTGACGTAGTGACACCACGTTTCATCTCCCGTAATAATGGAGTCCAAGAATTCTTCGGTATTCTCGGCGCATTCTCGAAGAAACCCCCCGGCACACTTGACGCGATTGTCTTTGTCGGTTTATGAAAGCATGTGCGGGACCCACCGCGCACACACCTTGTGATAACCAAGTTTTCCAGTCAAAATGTTGTCGATGGTTTTTTCACAAACCTCAGGAACCTGGTCAGCCAGCTCCCGAAGTGTTACTCTCCGATCCTCGAAGAGAATGCGCTCAATCTTCGCCACGATTTCGTCGGACACCGATGGCCTCCCGCTCCTTTGCTCGTCGTGGACGTCTGTGCGTCCTTCGGAGAACTCCCTGCACCACTTGCGGACGTGTTGGACGCTGATGCAAGCTTTGCCATAAACTTCTTCCAACTGTCTATGAATTTCAATAGGTTTAAGCTTCTGCGCGTTTGAAAATCGAATCACTGAACGGATTTCACACCTGGCGGTGACAGCGATTGCAGGCTCCATCGCGGATGGCTGTTAGGACGGCACTGAGCGTCGCAGCGATCGCTCCCGGTAGTGGGAATGGAGTGGGCGGAGCAACAATCAAGGCGGTGTTGCCAGATTTCACCTAGCATCTCGCATGGCGAGTGTACAGCGTTGGGAACCTTATTTTTTACTTGCCCCTCGTATTTAACAATACTAAAACAACTCTCTCTCTCTCTCTCTCTCTCTCTCTCTCTCTCTCTCTCTCTCTCTCTCTCTCTCTCTCTCTCTCTCTCTCTCTCTCGATTTGGCAAAACAAAAAAATTGAAATAAAATTAATCCTCCACATTCCTTCTCCCTTACTTTGCCAAATCCTCACACAACACTTACCTATTTTCTCATTACCCAGTCGCAATCAGGAACAGGGCCTCGGCTTCGAGTAACTGGGCCTTCATATACCTGCACTCTCTCATTCACTTCTTCCATGTCGTTTTCATTCAACGTACTATTACGATTCCCGTCTATGTTCTGCTCGTCTAAGATATCATTCGCTATTTCATCTACCTCGGTTTCATCTGGCCCGAAAATCCCACTAATTTCTGTCAACAATTCATCCATTACATCTAAACCATTTTCTACTTTAACAAAAGAATCATTCATACAGCTTATCATTCTCCTATCTTTCATTCGCGTGTTCGTCATACGTTCTCTTGCCTCATCTAACGAAAAACCACACACACTATAAGTATCATTCATACTCATCCAAGTTTCATCTGTATTAATAAATTTATCTTCCATACTCACCTGTACATTTACACCCTTGTCCTGCTTATTCTGATTCCCGCCAACAACTACAAAATTTTCCTGTCTTTTATCCCCAGTAAAATTCACAGATTTCTTTTTCCTTTCATACTCTACTAACACCAATTGCTTATCTTCTAAACCTAATGCCTCACACATACTCGGTTCATACTTGTTCGTTTTCAGCCATTTATTCATACCATTCTCCTGAATATATCTTGGTACCTTCTTCCATTTTCGCAACTGATTGTGGTGTGCCCTAACCTTTTCCACACTACCATCCACATTTACTTTACCTAAAACATAACTCAACCCACTAGAACCAACATCTAACACCTCATATGGACCTTCAAACTTATCACGTACCTTATTGACATTCATTCTTCCATTTTCAATTACTTCTTTTAACACTTTCTCTCCCACTTTGTAGCTTTCAAATCTCTCATTTGCTTTCTTCCAAACATCTCTATCATTCTCGGACACACTCAATCTCGGTCTTACTATCTTTTCAAAATTCAACACAAACTTACACGGAGACATACCAGTACTCTTGTGCACCGTCGCATTATACGCCCACAACGCACGCCCAACATATAAATCCCAATCATTATCACATGTACTCATCATCCGCAAAATTTCTGTCAAGGTTCTTACCGTCCTTTCAGCCAAACCATTCGCACTTGGCATATACGGAGTCGAATATACATGTTCAATGCCCCATTCTCTTAACATCTGCTCAAACTCCCATCCAACAAACTCCGGACCATTGTCACTTAACATTTTTGCAGGCTTACACACACTCATCGGCAACATCACTTGACTACATTCTCGCTACAGTCTCACTTCTTTTATTCTTGATGGGTACTGCATACGCAAACCTGCTCATATGATCGACCATAATAATCATTCCCACATGTCTCCTCGCAGTCACAGGCAACGAAACACAATCAATCACAAACATCTCAAATGGCTCTTTCATACGTAACCTCAGAACAGGCGGACTTGCATGCATGCTCTGATACTTTCCCTTCTGACAATCCTCACAAGTAGTCGCTACATCCCTACAAATTTGACTCAACCCAGGCGTAAACAACCTCTCTCGCATGCATTCCCACAATTTATTCTTCCCCATATGCCCATACCTGTCATGCACTACCATACACATACTTACAGCTGCATGCATTGGAAATACAGGAACATATATATCTTCATCCATTCCCCTATGCAAAAAATACACAATATTCTTACAAACAATAAATCTTTTAACAACTTTCTTATACGCTTCCAAATCACACGGCCATTCTTCCACCCTAATACCATTTAAAATACAATCACGTAACCTATTTATTTCGAAACATTCACCTTGCATTTCTTCCACCTCTTCTTTGCTTAACAAATCTTCTTCACTCTTTGCAATATCAATCATGCCAACAAAATTCGCCATGAATACACTATTATCCTCAATTACTATTACCTTACGGCCATTCTTTGAAAGCAAACCCTTACCAACATCAACTGACACATGGTGCAACCTCAAAAAATCTATTCCCATCAAAAAACAACTAGGCATTTCATTCTCTCCCATTATAATAAAATTGTTCAACTTCCATACTCCCTAGTTTCACCTTCAACCTCACTTCTTCCCAAACAAGTAAACTTCCCTGACCTATTCCATGAATTCTCACACTCGTACACTGTCTTTTCACTTCCCAATTATACCTCTCAATTTCCCTGATAACCGACTCATTTACTAATGACACTTGAGCACCCGTATCAATTAAACTACAATATTCATTCTCATTTATATTCACATATGTCATCATCCTTCCTTTTACACCATGCATACATACATTTACTCTCCTTTCAATTCTGTCGCTCACTTCACCAATATGTTCATCATCATATTCACTGTCCTCTATATCGTCATATCTTAGATTAAGGTCACTTGCACCATTATCCTTCTCACTCAACAATTTGCAACATTCCTCATTACATTGCATCCTCAAGATATATTCCCTATCATTCTTCTTACATGCCCTATATTCCATCGGTCGATTCCATCCAAAATACAAATACACAGTTACACCATACAACATACTTACCATCAATAATATCTTTGATAATACTTCCCCTTCTAGTACACTACTCTCCTTCTCATATACCATTTCTTTTGACACTTCATTCATCACCCTTCTTTTAAGCTCGCTTACGCTACCCGGTATTTCCGTGTTTAACCCCTCTTGTATTAACTTACTTAAACCCATTAGGATACACTTATATACCATATCTTCCCCTTCACAAATCTGCTCCACAACTAAACCTTCAGGCAACCTTTCAGAATTCTGATTACTCTTTTTATCTTCCATCCTCCCATGCATCCTCAACATCGCATCTGCTATCACATTCTTATTTCCCGGTTTCATGAACTTTTTTACCTCCCATTCCCCGAATTGTTAAAACGCCTGTTTAACTCCATAGATAATTGTCATATGACCTACCCCAAGCAATACGAAATTCTTTGTCAGTAAAAGTTCAGCATACCTGGTAATGTGATTCGTGACTTTAGACTTTACAAGACAAACTTTTTATATCTTACCCACTCGCTTACATTGAAGATCAAGAACGAGACTTATGACAGGAGACGAAAAAAGCCATGCTAACCCTACACTTCGCACTTCAAGCAAATGTTGGTAAAGCTGTAGCGGGATGTCAACAAAAACAACCCCCCACACCCTTGATCACTCTACTTCCAAAATATCCCACAATACAAACTTTCCCCTTACTTTACTTTAAACTGAACTATTGCACGAAGGGAAAAACAAACAAAACATAACCTTAAAACTATATTCACCGCAACCAGAGCAAAAATCACACATTAAACAAACTTAACACAAAAACAGACAAAATAACTTTTATATTTATATCATAGCGGTGTGTGTGGGTACACAGAACTCACCAATCACAAAACCTTTTCGAATTCAACACCAACAGTCCCCACACAGTAACGAAAAACACTTAAACACTAAAATAAATCATATACCACAACCCAGAAATAAATCACATCTAACACCAACATAAGCGAGAACGCCAAAATATTAAATATATAAGTTGTGTGGTAACCTTAGTCCACAGACTCCACACACTGGCAACAATCCTTGTAGCCAGTTGCCACAATCCCTGGACAGCAATCACTGCAGTCAATTCGAATGTACAATCACATTAATGGTGGTCATCATCATCGTAAAGAACAAATCTATTTCCAGCCGGGTCGTCAACGCTCAAGTTCTCTATTTATATAAATATCCGCAGTCAAACTATGTTCATTGTACGGTCCAGGTCGTCATCTTCAAGTTATTCATACAAGCACACGGCTGGCAAACCACCTTCCAGGCCAAACTAAAACTCCAAGGAGTCTAAAGGAGCCTAAAGGAGGAATTACGGCTCAAAATATAAAAAAAAGCTTCACAGCCGGCTTTCGAAGAGCAAAAAAAATAACAACCGACTCTTTCTACAGTCAGAGATCCAATGCTTTCGCCCAAGACATTCATCACCGCCCTATCCTAGCTAAAAAATGTAAACAAACAACCTCAAATATACCCACAATCTTTCCAACAACAACCAATCATTCGCTAATTACCCTTGTTCTTCGGCGCGCACCGCGGACACACAAAACACGCACACACAAACGCACATACACACATACTCTCTCGTGCACGCGCGATCTAACAACACTAAAGCAAATGAAATTCTCTCTCTCTGACAAAACTAAAGCAAATAAACACTCTCTCTCTCTCTCTCTCTCTCTCTCTCTCTCTCTCTCTCACAAAACTAAGCAAATAAACACTTTCTCTCTCTTGTGGTTTGACAAAACTTAAGTAAATAAACACCCACACTCACTCTCTCTCTCTCTCTCTCTCTCTCTCTCTCTCTCTCTCTCTTCTCTCTCTCTCTCTCTCTCTCTCATTAATGACAAAGCTAAAGCAAATAAAATGTCTCTATTTAACAATACTAAAACAACTCTCTCTCTCTCTCTCTCTCTCTCTCTCTCTCTCTCTCTCTCTCTCTCTTGATTTGGCAAAACAAAAAAATAAATTAGAATAAAATTAATCCTCCACATTCCTCCCCCCTTACTTTGCCAAATCCTCACACAACACTTACCTATTTTCTCATTACCCAGTCGCAATCAGGAATAGGGCCTCGGCTTCGAGTAACTGGGCCTTCATATACCTGCACTCTCTCATTCACTTCTTCCATGTCGTTTTCATTCAACGTACTATTACGATTCCCGTCTATGCTCTGCTCGTCTAAGATATCATGCACTATTTCATCTACCTCAATTTCATCTGGCCCGAAAATCCCACTAATTTCTGTCAACAATTCATCCATTACATCTAAACCATTTTCTACTTTAACAAAAGAATCATTCATACTGCTTATCATTCTCCTATCTTTCATTCTCGTGTTCGTCATACGTTCTCTTGCCTCATCTAACGAAAAACCACACACACTATAAGTATCATTCATACTCATCCAAGTTTCATCTGTATTAATACATTTATCTTCCGTACTCACCTGTACATTTACACCCTTGTCCTGCTTATTCTGATTCCCGCCAACAACTACAAAATTTTCCTGTCTTTTATCCCCAGTAAAATTCTCAGACTTCTTTTTCCTTCCATACTCTACTAACACCAATTGCTTATCTTCTAAACCTAATGCCTCACACATACTCGGTTCATACTTGTTCGTTCTCAGCCATTTATTCATACCATTCTCCTGAATATATCTTGGTACCTCCTTCCATTTCCGCAACTGATTGTGGTGGGCCCTAACCTTTTCCACACTACCATCCACTCTTACTTTACCTAAAACATAACTCAACCCACTAGAACCAACATCTAACACCTCATATGGACCTTCAAACTTATCACGTACCTTATTGACATTCATTCTTCCTTTTTCAATTACTTCTTTTAACACTTTCTCTCCCACTTTGTAGCTTTCAAATCTCTCATTTGCTTTCTTCCAAACATCTCTATCATTCTCGGACACACTCAATCTCGGTCTTACTATCTTTTCAAAATTCAACACAAACTTACACGGAGACATACCAGTACTCTTGTGCACCGTCGCATTATACGCCCACAACGCACGCCCAACATATAAATCCCAATCATTATCACATGTACTCATCATCCGCAAAATTTCTCTCAAAGTTCTTACAGTCCTTTCAGCCAAACCATTCGCACTTGGCATATACGGAGTCGAATATACATGTTCAATGCCCCATTCTCTTAACATCTGCTCAAACTCCCATCCAACAAACTCCGGACCATTGTCACTTAACATTTTTGCAGGCTTACACACACTCATCGGCAACATCACTTGACTTACCATTCTCGCTACAGTCTCACTTCTTTTATTCTTGATGGGTACTGCATACGCAAACTTGCTCATATGATCGACCATGACAATCATTCCCACATGTCTCCTCGCAGTCACAGGCAACGAAACACAATCAATCACAAACATCTCAAATGGCTCTTTCATACGTAACCTCAGAACAGGCGGACTTGCATGCATGCTCTGATACTTTCCCTTCTGACAATCCTCACAAGTAGTCGCTACATCCCTACAAATTTGACTCAACCCAGGCGTAAACAACCTCTCTCGCATGCATTCCCACAATTTATTCTTCCCCATATGCCCATACCTGTCATGCACTACCATACACATACTTACAGCTGCATGCATTGGAAATACAGGAACATATATATCTTCATCCATTCCCCTATGCAAAAAATACACAATATTCTTACAAACAATAAATCTTTTAACAACTTTCTTATACGCTTCCAAATCACACGGCCATTCTTCCACCCTAATACCATCTAAAATACATTCACGTAACCTATTTATTTCGAAACATTCACCTTGCATTTTTTCCACCTCTTCTTTGCTCAACAAATCATCTTCACTTTTTGCAATATCAATCATGCCAACAAAATTCGCCATGAATACACTATTATCCTCAATTACTATTACCTTACGGCCATTCTTTGAAAGCACACCCTTACCAACATCAACTGACACATGGTGCAACCTCAAAATATCTATTCCCATCAAAAAACAACTAGGCATTTCATTCTCTCCCATTACAATAAAATTATGTTCAACTTCCATACTCCCTAGTTTCACCTTCAACCTCACTTCTTCCCCAACAAATAAACTTCCCTGACCTATTCCATGGATTCTCACACTCGTACACTGTCTTTTCACTTCCCAATTGTACCTCTCAATTTCCCTGATAACCGACTCATTTACTAATGGCACTTGAGCACCCGTATCAATTAAACTACAATATTCATTCTCATTTATATTCACATATGTCATCATCCTTCCTTTTACACCATGCATACATACATTTACTCTCCTTTCAATTCTGTTGCTCACTTCACCAATATGTTCATCATTATATTCACTATCCTCTATACAGTCATATCTTAGGTTAAGGTCACTTGCATCATTATCCTTCTCACTCAACAATTTGCAACATTCCTCATTACATTGCATCCTCAAGATATATTCCCTATCATTCTCCTTATATGCCCTATATTCCATCGGTCGATTCCATCCAAAATACAAATACACAGTTACACCATACAACATACTTACCACCATTAATATCTTTGATAATAATTTCCCTTCTAGTACACTACTCTCCTCCTCATACACCATTTCTTTTGACACTTCATTCATCACCCTTCTTTTAAGCTCGCTTACGCTACCCGGTATTTCCGTATTTAACCCCTCTTGTATTAACTTAATTAAACCCATTAGGATACACTTATATACCATATCTTCCCCTTCACAAATCTGCTCCACAACTAAACCTTCAGGCAACCTTTCAGAATTCTGATTACTCTCTTTATCTTCCATCCTCCCATGCATCCTCGACATCGCATCTGCTATCACATTCTTATTTCCCTGTACATATTCTAACCTAAAATCAAATTCATTCAAATCCTCTATGGTCCTAGCAACCCTTGCATTCACACACACTTTCCTTATCATCTACACTAGGGGCTGATGGTCAGTACGCACAATGAATTTTACACCATACAAATATACTTTCAATGCTTTCACACAAAATCGTATTGCAGCCAATTCCCTGTCAATCGTCGAATACTTACGCTCAGCTTTATTAAATGCTTTACAAACATACGCTATTACTCTCAATTGCTCTTCTCCATTTACTCTCTGCATTTGAACCAAACAACCACCCATACTAACCCCACTCGCATCCGTATACAACTCTAGCATATTCGCATTTTCACTGTAGTCTGGAAATGCCAAAGTGACGTCTTTCGCGGCCTCTTCCTTCAACCTTTCAAACGCTTCTATCATCCGATCATCCCATTTTAACTTCGTACTATTCCTTTTACCTGTCCATTCATTCAAAGGCTTCCCTATACCTGAACAATCTCTTAACAAACTTGCGCCCAAACTCAACCAAACCAAGAAAACCTCGCAACTCACGCACAGTCCGGGGACGTGGAAATTCTCGCACCTTATTCACAAACTTGTCACTCTTCCTTATACCAGATTCACCCACTACATGCCCAAGAAATTCCACCTCCCTGGACAACCATGTACACTTCTCAAGCTTAATTTTCACACCAACTTCAATTAACCGCCTCAACACTGCCTCAAGCAACCGCATATGTTCCTCAACAGTCTCGCTCGCAATCAGAATATCATCTATAAAAACAGTCACCTTCTGTCGATCGAAACCAGCCAATACAACATTCATCGCTCTTTGGAAGGCAGCAGGCGCATTAGCAAGACCAAAACTCAACCTTTTAAATTGAAAGTGACAATTTGTACTTGAAAATGCGGTAATGGGCCTGCTCCCCTCTGCCAGAGGCATCTGATAATAGCCCCGCACCAAATCTAATTTAGTAAAAACTTTCATTCCATGCATCTTATAAACACAATCAGACACCACATTCATTGGAAAACGTTCTTTAACAGTCACCTCATTCACCTTCCTATAATCAATACACATACGTAAACTTCCATCAGGCTTTCGTACAGGGACAATAGGGCTATTCCAGGCACTCACTCCTTTCTATTACACCCATACGCTCTAATTCCTGACACTGCTCCTCTATCTCCTTGGCAATAGGCGGAGAAAAATGCCTGGGACGCTGATATATGGGGGTATCATCACTGAGAACTATTTTAAATTCTGGCAGGTCTGACCCCCCACAATCATCGTCACCGAGACTCATAACTCTCCGCTTATCCCATAACATCTTAAGCAATCGTTCCCTTCCGACCTCACTTATACTCTCATCTAACTTGATTCTTCCTTTCAACGTATCGTAATCCCAATCGTCATCGTTCTTTACCTTACCAGCCATTACCTGTCTCGCCTCTACATATCTTCCATCCTCTACATTGATCAGTGTATACATACATCCCATGCAATCGCCCTCACGTATACCACGTACTCTCTTCCTCCTAACACTCGGTAACAACCTTACATACACCTGGGGTTCCTGCATATTCATAACACCATCATATATATACGCACTCGTTTTCACCAAATTACCTGCTTCCATACCTTCCAATACATATTCATCCTTGTCACTATTTGAAATTCCCAGACTGCTCGGCCATGCAACTTTTACACTAATAACCTCGCCTTTCTTACCCGATAACTTTACACTTTCCTTTGCTACCAATGGCACTCCCTTCCACACCTTTGTACTCACTCTGCCGTCTTCATTTAAATAAAATTCCCCACAAATATTACCTTTAACCTTTATTTCTATCATATTCACACTTGGATGTACAATCATACCACATTTTTTCAGAAATTTATACCCAAGCAGTACGTCATATTTCTCATTCGCTCCCTCGACCACGTAAAAATCATTATCCTCCATCATCAGCCCCCCAATCATAACATTTTCCCGTAACTTCCCTTGCACATGCATACGCAAATTACCAATACCTTTTACTTCACCCTTACATCCCTTAAATTCACAAACCTCTTTTACCTTATCATATGCATTCCTGAACATTAAATTGACACCACAACCAGTATCAATCAAACCAACCAACTCTACACCATTAAAAATCATTTTCACACTCATGCAATCATGTGCTCTTTCTCCCATCACATCTTCATGCAATAAACCCTCACGAACATGCATCACATTCACTCCCCACACACACGAGGACTCACCCAGCTGAACCCTCTGATTAATTAGTTTCCCGAACATCCTGGCTGACTTGAGCCCTTCTTTCTACAAACCCTAGCTACATGCCCATCTGCACCACATCCAGTACACTTACCCCGCGGCTCCTTGCACATTCTAGCATAATGACCATCCTTACCACAATTACCACAAATTACATTCATACGATTACTACGGCATCCACTCGCTATGTGCCCAGTCATACCACACCGATAACACTTAACCACTTTCTCTTTCTTACAGTCGCTAATACGATGCCCTGTCTCTCCACACCCGAAACATGCTCCTAATGCCCATCTACACTCGTTCTTTTTATGTCCTACCTTCCCACACCTATAACACCTCTCTTCACGGATACCACTACCTAACCTAACTTGCTGCGTACTAGCACTTCTATCTCTCCAAACTTGATTTCCCTGTCTAAACCCGTCATTTCTCGGCATGGGTATTCCTACATTACTCACCCTAACAATTCTATCTACTACACTATCAGCTGCCCTCATTGGCCCTCTCATAACAGCATCTCTAAAACTACCAAATTCTGGCACACATTCCTCCATTTCAGTTCTTACACTCACAGATTTACTTTCTTTCATACACCTATCCAACTCGTAATCCTCAACTATCTCTAAAATATCATCCCAAGTCAATCTCTCTCTAGTCCACCTCATTTTCTCCTTCCGTTTCAAATTAATAAACTCACACACACTCTCTGGTACTGTACCCAAAAACTTCTTCATTAGTTCCTTATTTTCATTTATTCCTTCGTCCCCATACTTCTTTCTAGCCAATGTTTCTAACCGACATACATACATCGAGATTGCTTCACCCACCTTCATTCGTGCTTCATCAAAATCATTTTTTCGCTTATACCTAACACTACCTTTCATACGTTTTACCTGTTCAATTATCCTCTTCTTTACACTTTCATATTCAACCTCTCCTACACTCATTATCACCCCATACATCGTCAACAAATATCCTGACAAAAATTCTCCCAACTCCCTAGCCCAAACTCTCTTACTATCCCCATACTTAGCCTGACAAAACTTTTCATATTCTCTAAAGAAGTCATATACATCCCTACTGCTATGTTCATTAAAACTTTCACACCTAGGTACCTCTCTCATAAACACCGTCTTACAAACTTCCTCTACTTCATTCTCACTACTATCTTCACTGTCTACTCCCTTCTTGTTGCCTTCTTCTTCATTTGAATACAATGAATCTAGTTCTACACTCAAAGTCCTATCTTTAACTATTCCCTTCTTACCCTTTTTCTTACTTACCACCTTCACCCATTCATGATCATCCTCACTCACACCCTGACCTTTCTTCTTTTCTTTCTTCACATTATCTTTACCTTTCTTCTCAGTCTTCCTATCACCCTTCGTTCCAATCTTACTATGTCTAGGCCCTTTACTTTCAATATCACTATCACTACCTTCCCCATTATCACTTACCCTATCCTCTTCCACCATCAACCCGTTACCAGAAGCAGAAGCCACTCCTCCGACTGCACCTTCACCCATGACAGTTTTCATCATCCCCATTACTTGCCCTATCATAGCTTCCATTCGTTTCTCATTTTCTCGCATCCTCATCTCAACACCCTCTTCCACTCTCTCTACAGTTCCCTGAAGTTCCCTAAGTTTCCTTTGCATCTCCTTATTCTCACTACTTAACCTCGCATTCTCCAACAACAACCTCTCCTCTCGCTCATTAGACAACCGCAATTCCTCCTTTAACATATACAACTGTTCCTCCATTAACTCCATTTCAACACCATTAATATTTTAAGTATTTTCCAAACCTATTTACCCTTGTCCAAAAGTCCAGTTTCAATCCCACCTTCAACAGTAAACAGTCTCTGTTCGGGCGCCAAATTTATGTAGCGGGATGTCAACAAAAACAACCCCCCACACCCTTGATCACTCTACTTCCAAAATATCCCACAATACAAACTTTCCCCTTACTTTACTTTAAACTGGACTATTGCACGAAGGGAAAAACAAACAAAACATAACCTTAAAACTATATTCACCGCAACCAGAACAAAAATCACACATTAAACAAACTTAACACAAAAACAGACAAAATAACACTTTTATATTTATATTATAGCGGTGTGTGTGGGTACACAGAACTCACCAATCACAAAACCTTTACGAATTCAACACCAACAGTCCCCACACAGTAACGAAAAACACTTAAACACTAAAATAAATCATATACCACAACCCAGAAATAAATCACATCTAATACCAACATAAGCGAGAACGCCAAAATATTAAATATATAAGTTGTGTGGTAACGTAGTCCACAGACTCCACACACTGGCAACAATCCTTGTAGCCAGTTGCCACAATCCCTGGACAGCAATCACTGCAGTCAATTCGACTGTCCATCAACATTAAAGGTGGTCATCATCATTGTAAAGAACAAATCTATTTCCAGCCGGGTCGTCAACGCTCAAGTTCTCTATTTATATAAATATCCGCAGTCTAACTATGTTCATTGTACGGTCCAGGTCGTCATCTTCAAGTTATTCATACAAGCACACGGCTGGCAAACCACCTTCCAGGCCAAACTAAAACTCCAAGGAGTCTAAAGGAGCCTAAAGGAGGAATTACGGCTCAAAATATAAAAAAAAAGCTTCACAGCCGGCTTTCGAAGAGCAAAAAAAATAACAACCGACTCCTTCTACAGTCAGAGATCTAATGCTTTCGCCCAAGATATTCATCACCGCCCTATCCTAGCTAAAAAATGTAAACAAACAACCTCAAATATACCGACAATCTTTCCAACAACAACCAATCATTCGCTAATTACCCTTGTTCTTCGGCGCGCACCGCGGACACACAAAACACACACAAAACACGCACACACAAACGCACATACACACATACTCTCTCGCGCACGCGCGATCTAACAAAACTAAAGCAAATGAAATTCTCTCTCTGACAAAACTAAAGCAAATAAACACTCTCTCTCTCTCTCTCTCTCTCTCTCTCTCTCTCTCTCATTGACAAAGCTAAAGCAAATAAAATTTCTCTATTTAACAATACTAAAACAACTCTCTCTCTCTCTCTCTCTCTCTCTCTCTCTCTCTCTCTCTCTCTCTCACAAAACTAAGCAAATAAACACTTTCTCTCTCTTGTGGTTTGACAAAACTTAAGTAAATAAACACCCACTCTCTCTCTCTCTCTCTCTCTCTCTCTCTCTCTCTCTCATTGACAAAGCTAAAGCAAATAAAATTTCTCTATTTAACAATACTAAAACAACTCTCTCTCTCTCTCTCTCTCTCTCTCTCTCTCTCTCTCTCTCTCACAAAACTAAGCAAATAAACACTTTCTCTCTTGCGGTTTGACAAAACTCAAGTAAATAAACACCCACACTCACTCTCTCTCTCTCTCTCTCTCTCTCTCTCTCTCTCTCTCATTGATGACAAAGCTAAAGCAAATAAAATTTCTCTATTTAACAATACTAAAACTCTCTCTCTCTCTCTCTCTCTCTCTCTCTCCTCTCTCTCGATTTGCAAAACAAAAAAATAAATTAGAATAAAATTAATCCTCCACAAAGCAATAGAAATATAGTTTTCTTTAGGTTAAGCCATAGGACTCTCTTCCATACAACACAGGTTACTCGATACATCAATTGCCAGGACGAAAATGACAAAGCATTGTTTGATATAATTTATCATATCAATTTCACCAGAGAGAGTAGCTTGAATTCCTTAGAAGGTAGACTTCTAAAAGATGTTTCATATAAGGGCATTGACATCGGCCGTTTGATAAATTTTGAAATCATATATATATGGCTATCAGTATATTGCAATATATCGTGTACCTATGAAAGCCATACTTTTCTTACCGATTTATACTAATTTTCAGGCGGTTTCTTTCTTTCTCTCTGTTGTAAATGGTGAAGAGTTTCAGCGCAATTGTAGTTTTGCAATGGCGAGGACAAAGCAACATATTTGCCATGACTAAAGTCGAATCTATATGAAATAGTTCAGAGCTACTACAACAACTGCTGCCGATGATTACCTTGGATGTACTAAAAGGGCTCTGAGGTAGGAGTCGAAGTCGGTGAAATTATTTCTGAATCCTGCTCCAGTCTTGCCCCAATAACATCATTCCAAATATACAATTCTCTCAAGGAAAAAAAAATTGTTTTCTATTTCTACGAATGTTGTTTTATATTTATTTTCATTTTATTTTTTAGTCGCAAATCTAAAATTTGTAGGAGTCAGAGTAGAATATCTCAGTGCGATTCCACATCCCGGTTTTAAACCTTTTCTATTATGTTTGATAATTTGTGTTAACCATCCAATCATCTACCACCATAAAACATTTTATTGGTCTTCCGGCTCATTTTATATGTGCAGTACAGTCTCTCCTAGCGGGGATTTACGCGGTAGCCTAATAACAATGGGAATGAAGGAAAGAAGGCAAGAAGGAAGGGGGGTGGGGGGGCTAGTACTAGGATAGCCATAGGTGTAAACACTGAAGGAGGGTTGGGGGAACCTCTGCGTCACAGTTACGTGATTAAGTACCACTTCTTCGAAACGCTGTGAAGGAAGGGAAGAAGTTCTCTTTTTTCTAAGAGTAAACAGGTTATTTAGGCACATATGTCAATTCATTGTACCACCAAAAATTAGGCCAATGTTTGAAACATTCATTGCTGTAGTTTCATGGAAATTCATAAGCCGGTTTGTTAGATATTTGGGAAAAACACTATTACACGGCCTCTGGAAAAAATAGTAAATGTCTGGCACAATCACGAAGCCTGTAAAGAAGAATCTACGTATGGCAAGTGTGGCTTGGGGACGCATCACACGCTCTTGCACACTGTGAAGAAAACCCCTCCAAGGGACAGTGCAAACTCCAAGAGAGCAACTGTCCAAGACATGTGACAAGCCTAAAGCGGAGGCCGGGACGACTAGCAATGCACCGCCTAATAGAACTAACTCCGAAACCACTCCAGAGGCTGGGACTGCTGCAACGACGGGGCACGTACACGCCATGTCCACTGACCGACGACCGGATGGTCGTACATGTTGAAGCTCATCCCAGTCGTGGTGAACGGAACGTGCACTACGATCGGCTTCATAGATGGAGGAGCCGCACCCACGTTAGCCGCAAGGAGCCTAATAGATCGGCTAGGTGTAATGGGAAGGCCTTGCAACCAGACCATGGTGACAGAGGCCGGTACGTTCGCCTGCAAGGAAGTGGTCCAACTCACCCTTGGTAACATCAACGGAGGTGAGGAGGAAGAACTAGTAAAAGAAGTGTGTTACTGACAAAATTAATATGTCAATGGACTACATAATGCCTTTGGACTGGCTGAAGAGATGGCCACACATGGCAGACGTAGAGCTGCCAAGTCCATAAATTTCCCATCATTTATAAATGCAAGCATGGCAAAGATGAAAAACAAGAAATACCAAGAAAAGATCAAAATTGGAGGAGAAGATTTAAAATCCCTTTTGTTGCAAGATCAAGAGAGTGATGATACAGTCACCAGCAAGCATTGGTTATTTACCATCAAAAGAAATAAAGAAATTTTCACAAGTTAGCTAAGTGAAGGCCATGATTTTAAAAAGTATACCGATAATGCTGGACTGCAGGAGATCTTTTTAGAAATAAGTAAAGTAGACGTTGGTGTCAGTATACCTAAAATTGACTGGCAGAAACCAGACCTAATTAGAATATTTAAAAAAATTAGGAAAAATTTCAAGTCCATAAATTTCCCATCAATCATAAATCAAGCATGGCAAAGACGAAAAACAAGAAATACCAAGAAAAGATCAAAATTTGAGGGGAAGATTTAAAATCCCTTTTGTTGCAAGATCAAGAGTGATGATGATACATTGGAGTTGGAACTTGATGGGAGATCTTTTCAGCTGTATACAGTAGAAACTAACTGGAATGGTGGTGTGTGTATATAGGTTCATAGTAACAGCCTTGCAATTGTTGTTGCCAATGGAAACATGGGGATCTAAAGAAAATTTTAAAGTCCGTAAACAAAAAATTAAATATATAGTAAGAAGTGGTAAAAAAGATACTATATACTTAGGCATCTTACTTCAGAATTTTAAGATATTATCTTTTAAGTGGGCAGCATCATTTGAAAATCATATGATGAAAACACATGTCATCAGTACTGTGGTAGTATGGGTAATTGAGAAACTAGCTTTTACACTTGTAAAAGGCTATTTTTATGTTACCGAAGGCAGGTTAACACGACATCAAATGATATTCTGTGGCGGGATGTAAACAAAAACAACCCCCACACCCTTGAATCTTACTAATGACATTCTCTCCGCAACACAAACTTTCCCCTGACGTTATCATAAACTGGACTCTTAGACTGAAGGGCAACATGAACAAAACATGACCTTAAAACTATATTTCTCACAAACTAAAACGCAAAAAAAAATTGCATTCAAAATAAACTTAACATAGAAACCACCAACAACCAAAATAATTACACGTAAAACAAATCATTAAATTCATAAATATACCAAAAAAAACGTAACACCATTCATATAAAACCCTAACAAACTCAAAATTAATCTCGACCACAACCAAAATGTATATATTTTATGGGACATCAACACAGTCCTCAACACAAAGCCAACTGTCTTTTATGGCAAACTATCAAATATGTTTACAATTGTTTATTTATTAATGCGGAAACTGTCTCCGCACACAACCCGATCAGTCCTTGGCACAGCCACCAATCTGTGGCAAACGGAACTATATTCAGTTCCAGTCAACTGAACTAAACAGTCAATTAGTTGTCATCATCATAATCATCATCATCATTATTATCATCAATCGGAATCTTAAAAAACAGGCCAGTCATCAACGGTTGTGCAGTCAAATGAGCAGTCCAAACAATATTAAGTACAGGCCAGGTCATCAACAACAAATCCACTTTCTAAATTCGTATCTCTCCAAAGGAGGAATCACGGCCTGCCAAAATAAAAA
>NC_090744.1:91467012-91492012 GCF_036898095.1 Palaemon carinicauda
CACACCCTGGTTTTAAACCTTTTCTATTATGTTTGATAATTTGTGTTAACCATTCAATCATCTACCTTCATAAAACATTTTATTGGTCTTCCGGCTCATTTTATATGTGCAGTAAAGTCTTAACTAACGAGGATTTACGTGGTAGCCTAATAACAATGGGAATGAAGGAAAGGAGGCAAGAAGGAAGGGGGTTTGGGTAGTACTAGGATAGCCATACGTGTAAACACCGAAGGAGGGGTAGGGGAACCTCTGCGTCACAGTTACGTGATTAAGTACCACTTCTTCGAAACGCTGTGAAGGAAGGGAAAAAGTTGCTCTTTTTTCTAAGAGTAAACAGGTTAATTAGGCACATCTGTCAATTCATTGTACCACCAAAAATTAGGCCAATGTTTGAAACATTCATTGCTGTAGTTTCATGGAAATTCATAAGCCGGTTTGTTAGATATTTGGGAAAAACACTATTACACGGCCTCTGGAAACGATAGTAAATGTCGGGCACAATCACGAAGCCTGTGAAGAAGAATCTACGTGTGGCAAGTGTGGCTTGGGGACGCATCACACTCTCTTGCACTCTGTGAAGAAAACCCCTCCAAGGGACAGTGCAAACTCCAAGAGAGCAACTGTCCAAGACATGTGACAAGCCTAAAGCGGAGGCCGGGACGACTAGCAATGCACCGCCTGATAGAACTAACTCCGAAACCACTCCAGAGGCTGGGACTGCTGCAACGACGGGGCATGTACACGCCATGTCAACTGACCGACGACCGGATGGTCGTACATGTTGAAGGTCATCCCAGTCGTGATGAACGGAACGTGCACTACGATCGGCTTCATAGATGGAGGAGCCGCACCCACGTTAGCCGCAAGGAGCCTAATAGATCGGCTAGGTGTAATGGGAAGGCCTTGCAACCAGACCATGGTGACAGAGGCCGGTACGTTCGCCTGCAAGGAAGTGGTCCAACTCACCCTTGGTAACATCAACGGAGGTGAGGAGGAAGAACTAGTAAAAGAAGTCTTTGTTACTGACAAAATTAATATGTCAACGGACTACATAATGCCTTTGGACTGGCTGAAGAGATGGCCACACATGGCAGACGTAGAGCTGCAAAGTCCAAAAATTTCCCATCAATTATAAATGCAAGCATGGCAAAGATGAAAAACAAGAAATACCAAGAAAAGATCAAAATTGGAGGAGAAGATTTTAAATCCCTTTTGTTGCAAGATCAAGAGAGTGATGATACAGTCACCAGCAAGCATTGGTTATTTACCATCAAAAGAAATGAAGAAATTTTCACAAGTTAGCTAAGTGAAGGCCATGATTATAAAAAGTATACAGATAATGCTGGACTGCAGGAGATCTTTTTAGAAATAAGTAAAGTAGACGTTGGTGTCAGTATACCTAAAATTGACTGGCAGAAGCCAGACCTAATTAGAATATTTTTAAAAATTAGGAAAAATTTCAAGTCCATAAATTTCCCATCAATCATAAATCAAGCATGGCAAAGACGAAAAACAAGAATTACCAAGAAAAGATCAAAATTTGAGGGGAAGATTTGAAATCCCTTTTCTTGCAAGATCAAGAGTGATGATGATACATTGGAGTTGGAACTTGATGGGAGATCTTTTCAGCTTGTATATAGTAGAAACTAACTGGAATGGTGGTGTGTGTATATAGGTTCATAGTAACAGCCTTGCAATTGTTGTTGCCAATGGAAACATGGGGATCTAAAGAAAATTTTAAAGTCCGTAAACAAAAAATTAAATATATAGTAAGAAGTGGTAAAAAAGATACTATATACTTAGGCATCTTACTTCAGAATTTTAAGATATTATCTTTTAAGTGGGCAGCATCATTTGAAAATCATGTGATGAAAACATGTCATCAGTACTGTGGTAGTATGGGTCATTGAGAAACTAGTTTTTACACTTGTAAAAGGCTATTTTTATGTTACCGAAGGCAGGGTAACACGACATCAAATGATATTCTGTGGCGGGATGTAAACAAAAACAACCCCCACACCCTTGAATCTTACTAATGACAATTCTCTCCAACACAAACTTTCCCCTGACGTTATCATAAACTGGACTCTTAGACTGAAGGGCAACAAAAACAAAACATGACCTTAAAACTATATTTCTCACAAACTAAAACGCAAAAAAAAATTGCATTCAAAATAAACTTAACATAGAAACCACCAACAACCAAAATAATTACACGTAAAACAAATCATTAAATTCATAAATATACCAAAAAAAAATGTAACACCATTCATATAAAACCCTAACAAACTTAAAATTAATCTCGACCACAACCAAAATGTATATTATATTTTATGGGACATCAACACAGTCCTCAACACAAAGCCAACTGTCTTTTATGGCAAACTATCAAATATGTTTACAATTGTTTATTTATTAATGCGGAAACTGTCTCCGCACACAACCCGATCAGTCCTTGGCACAGCCACCAATCTGTGGCAAACGGAACTATATTCAGTTCCAGTCAACTGAACTAAACAGTCAATTAGTTGTCATCATCATCATCATCATTGTTATCATCAATCGGAATCTTTTAAAAGGCTATTTTTATGTTACTGAAGGCAGGGTAACACGACATCAAATGATATTCTGTGGCGGGATGTAAACAAAAACAACCCCCACACCCTTGAATCTTACTAATGACAATTCTCTCTGCAACACAAACTTTCCCCTGACGTTATCATAAACTGGACTCTTAGACTGAAGGGCAACAAAAACAAAACATGACCTTAAAACTATACTTCTCACAAACTAAAACGCTAAAAAAAATTGCATTCAAAATAAACTCAACATAGAAACCACCAACAATCAAAATAATTACACGTAAAACAAATCATTAAATTCATAAATATACCAAAAAAAACGTAACACCATTCATATAAAACCCTAACAAACTTAAAATTAATCTCGACCACAACCAAAATGTATATTATATTTTATGGGACATCAACACAGTCCTCAACACAAAGCCAACTGTCTTTTATGGCAAACTATCAAATATGTTTACAATTGTTTATTTATTACTGCGGAAACTGTCTCCGCACACAACCCGATCAGTCCTTGGCACAGCCACCAATCTGTGGCAAACGGAACTATATTCAGTTCCAGTCAACTGAACTAAACAGTCAATTAGTTGTCATCATCATCATCATCATCATTGTTATCATCAATCGGAATCTTGTAAAAGGCTATTTTTATGTTACTGAAGGCAGGGTAACACGACATCAAATGATATTCTGTGGCGGGATGTAAACAAAAACAACCCCCACACCCTTGAATCTTACTAATGACAATTCTCTCCGCAACACAAACTTTCCCCTGACGTTATCATAAACTGGACTCTTAGACTGAAGGGCAACAAAAACAAAACATGACCTTAAAACTATATTTCTCACAAACTAAAACGCAAAAAAAATTGCATTCAAAATAAACTTAACATAGAAACCACCAACAAGCAAAATAATTACACGTAAAACAAATCATTAAATTCATAAATATACCAAAAAAAACGTAACACCATTCATATAACACCCTAACAAACTTAAAATTAATCTCGACCACAACCAAAATGTATATTATATTTTATGGGACATCAACAAGTCCTCAACACAAAGCCAACTGTCTTTTATGGCAAACTATCAAATATGTTTACAATTGTTTATTTATTAATGCGGAAACTGTCTCCGCACACAACCCGATCAGTCCTTGGCACAGCCACCAATCTGTGGCAAACGGAACTAGATTCAGTTCCAGTCAACTGAACTAAACAGTCAATTAGTTGTCATCATCATCATCATCATCATCATCATTGTTATCATCAATCGGAATCTTGTAAAAGGCTATTTTTGTTACTGAAGGCAGGGTAACTCGACATCAAATGATATCCTGTGGCGGGATGTAAACAAAAACAACCCCCACACCCTTGAATCGTACTAATGACAATTCTCTCTGCAACACAAACTTTCCCCTGACGTTATCATAAACTGGACTCTTAGACTGAAGGGCAACAAAAACAAAACATGACCTTAAAACTATATTTCTCACAAACTAAAACGCAAAAAAAATTGCATTCAAAATAAACTTAACATAGAAACCACCAACAACCAAAATAATTACATGTAAAACAAATCATTAAATTCATAAATATACCAAAAAAAACGTAACACCATTCATATAACACCCTAACAAACTTAAAATTAATCTCGACCACAACCAAAATGTATATTATATTTTATGGGACATCAACAAGTCCTCAACACAAAGCCAACTGTCTTTTATGGCAAACTATCAAATATGTTTACAATTGTTTATTTATTAATGCGGAAACTGTCTCCGCACACAACCCGATCAGTCCTTGGCACAGCCACCAATCTGTGGCAAACGGAACTATATTCAGTTCCAGTCAACTGAACTAAACAGTCCATTAGTTGTCATCATCATCATCATCATCATTATTATCATCAATCGGAATCTTAAAAAACAGGCCAGGTCATCAACGGTTGTGCAGTCAAATGAGCAGTCCAAACAATATTAAGTACAGGCCAGGTCATCAACAACAAATCCACTTTCTAAATTCGTATCTCTCCTAAGGAGGAATCACGGCCTGCCAAAATAAAAAAGAAAAACTTACGAACACTCCTAACTAACTTAACTATCGCACTATAATCAAAGATAAACAATAAACTTTCTATCATTCATGAACGCGCCTAACAAAAATAAATAAAAACAGTACTTACTCCGAATATAAAAAAATTCACTTCACAGCCGGCTTTCAAAGAACAAAAAAAATCACAACCGACTCCTGCTACAGTCAAATATCCAATGCTTTCGCCCAAGACATTCATTACCGCCCTAACCTAGCTAAAAAATGTAAACAAACAACCTCAATTATACCGACAGTCTTTCCCACTACAAACAATCATTCGCTAACTACCCTTGTTCTTCGGTGCGCACCACCCACACACAAACACACAAACACACAAACACATACTCTCTCGCGCACGCGCGATCTAACAAAACTAAAGCAAATGAAATTCTCTCTATCTCTCTCTCTCTCTCTCTTTCTCTCTCTCTCTCTCTCTCTCTCTCTCTCTCTCTCTCTCTCTCTCTCTCTCTCTCTCTCTGACAAAACTAAAGTAAATAAACACACTCTCTCTCTCTCTCTCTCTCTCTAATGACAAAGTTAAAGCAAATAAAATGTCTACGAGGGGCAAGTAAAAAATAAGGTTCCCAAAATTTTTGCAGGTATAAGACATTTTTTATTGACATAAATAAGTATACAATGTGAAAGCTTATACTTTAAACTATTTTTCTACATAGTCGCCAGATTTTTCTACGCATTTTTCCTGACGAGTTATCCACTTCTGAAAACCCTCTTCGAAGAACTCCGCCACTAGGCCGTCGATGAACTTGCTGACCGCTTCCTTCACCTCTTCATCTGTATTGAAGCGTTGTCCACCCAAGTGTTGCTTCAATTTCGGAAACAAGTGGAATTCGCTGGGAGCAAGATCAGGGCTGTAGGGGGCATGATCAAGCAATTTCCAGCCGAATTTGTCCTGTAGGGCGGTGGTCTGTCGAGACATGCGGGCGCGCATTGTCGTGGTGCAGCCTAATGCCCTTGGTCAGTCTTCCTCTCCGGCGATTTTGGATGGCTCTTTTGAGTTTCGTCAACGTCTCGCAATACCTCTCCGAATTTATTGTGGTCCCTTTAGGCATAAACTCGGTAAGCAAGACGCCTTTTCGGTCACAAAACACCGTTGCCATCACTTTTTCTGCGGACAGGGTCTGCTTAAACTTCTTCGGCACAGGTGATCTGGTATGGCGCCATTGTTTCGACTGTTCTTTTGTTTCTGGAGTGACGTAGTGACACCACGTTTCATCTCCCGTAATAATGGAGTCCAAGAATTTTTCGGTATTCTCGGCGCATTCTCGAAGAAACCCCTCGGCACACTTGACGCGATTGTCTTTGTCGGTTTCTGAAAACATGTGCGGGACCCACCGCGCACACACCTTGTGATAACCAAGTTTTCCAGTCAAAATGTTGTCGATGGTTTTTTCACAAACCTCAGGAACCTGGTCAGCCAGCTCCCGAAGCGTTACTCTCCGATCCTCGAGGAGAATGCGCTCAATCTTCGCCACGACTTCGTCGGACACCGATGGCCTCCCGCTCCTTTGCTCGTCGTGGACGTCTGTGCGTCCTTCGGAGAACTCCCTGCACCACTTGCGGACGTGTTGGACACTGATGCAAGCTTTGCCATAAACTTCTTCCAACTGTCTATGAATTTCAATAGGTTTAAGCTTCTGCGCGTTTAAAAATCGAATCACTGAACGTATTTCACACCTGGCGGTGACAGCGATTGCAGGCTCCATCGCGGATGGCTGTTAGGACGGCACTGAGCGTCGCAGCGATCGCTCCCGGTAGTGGGAATGGAGTGGGCGGAGCAACAATCAAGGCGGTGTTGCCAGATTTCACCTAGCATCTCGCATGGCGAGTGTACAGCGTTGGGAACCTTATTTTTTACTTGCCCCTCGTATTTAACAATACTAAAACTCTCTCTCTCTCTCTCTCTCTCTCTCTCTCTCTCTCTCTCTCTCTCTCTCTCTCTCTCTCTCTCTCTCTCTCTCTCTCTCTCGAGATTTGGCAAAACAAAAAAATTGAAATAAAATTAATCCTCCACATTCCTCCTCCCTTACTTTGCCAAATCCTCACACAACACTTACCTATTTTCTCATTACCCAGTCGCAATCAGGAATAGGGCCTCGGCTTCGAGTAACTGGGCCTTCATATACCTGCACTCTCATTCACTTCTTCCATGTCGTTTTCATTCAACGTACTATTACGATTCCCGTCTATGTTCTGCTCGTCTAAGATATCATTCGCTATTTCATCTACCTCGGTTTCATCTGGCCCGAAAATCCCACTAATTTCTGTCAACAATTCATCCATTACATCTAAACCATTTTCTACTTTAACAAAAGAATCATTCATACTGCTTATCATTCTCCTATCTTTCATTCGCGTGTTCGTCATACGTTCTCTTGCCTCATCTAACGAAAAACCACACACACTATAAGTATCATTCATACTCATCCAAGTTTCATCTGTATTAATACATTTATCTTCCATGCTCACCTGTACATTTACACCCTTGTCCTGCTTATTCTGATTCCCGCCAACAACTACAAAATTTTCCTGTCTTTTATCCCCAGTAAAATTCACAGATTTCTTTTTCCTTTCATACTCTACTAACACCAATTGCTTATCTTCTAAACCTAATGCCTCACACATACTCGGTTCATACTTGTTCGTTTTCAGCCATTTATTCATACCATTCTCCTGAATATATCTTGGTACCTTCTTCCATTTTCGCAACTGATTGTGGTGTGCCCTAACCTTTTCCACACTACCATCCACACTTACTTTACCTAAAACATAACTCAACCCACTAGAACTAACATCTAACACCTCATATGGACCTTCAAACTTATCACGTACCTTATTGACATTCATTCTTCCTTTTTCAATTACTTCTTTTAACACTTTCTCTCCCACTTTGTAGCTTTCAAATCTCTCATTTGCTTTCTTCCAAACATCTCTATCATTCTCGGACACACTCAATCTCGGTCTTACTATCTTTTCAAAATTCAACACAAACTTACACGGAGACATACCAGTACTCTTGTGCACCGTCGCATTATACGCCCACAACGCACGCCCAACATATAAATCCCAATCATTATCACGTACTCATCATCCGCAAAATTTCTGTCAAGGTACTTACCGTCCTTTCAGCCAAACCATTCTCACTTGGCATATACGGAGTCGAATATACATGTTCAATGCCCCATTCTCTTAACATCTGCTCAAACTCCCATCCAACAAACTCCGGACCATTGTCACTTAACATTTTTGCAGGCTTACACACACTCATCGGCAACATCACTTGACTACATTCTCGCTACAGTCTCACTTCTTTTATTCTTGATGGGTACTGCATACGCAAACTTGCTCATATGATCGACCATAATAATCATTCCCACATGTCTCCTCGCAGTCACAGGCAACGAAACACAATCAATCACAAACATCTCAAATGGCTCTTTCATACGTAACCTCAGAACAGGCGGACTTGCATGCATGCTCTGATACTTTCCCTTCTGACAATCCTCACAAGTAGTCGCTACATCCCTACAAATTTGACTCAACCCAGGCGTAAACAACCTCTCTCGCATGCATTCCCACAATTTATTCTTCCCCATATGCCCATACCTGTCATGCACTACCATACACATACTTACAGCTGCATGCATTGGAAATACAGGAACATATATATCTTCATCCATTCCCCTATGCAAAAAATACACAATATTCTTACAAACAATAAATCTTTTAACAACTTTCTTATACGCTTCCAAATCACACGGCCATTCTTCCACCCTAATACCATTTAAAATACAATCACGTAACCTATTTATTTCGAAACATTCACCTTGCATTTCTTCCACCTCTTCTTTGCTTAACAAATCTTCTTCACTCTTTGCAATATCAATCATGCCAACAAAATTCGCCATGAATACACTATTATCCTCAATTACTATTACCTTACAGCCATTCTTTGAAAGCAAACTATGACCAACATCAACTGACACATGGTGCAACCTCAAAAAATCTATTCCCATCAAAAAACAACTAGGCATTTCATTCTCTCCCATTATAATAAAATTATGTTCAACTTCCATACTCCCTAGTTTCACCTTCAACCTCACTTCTTCCCAAGCAAGTAAACTTCCCTGACCTATTCCATGAATTCTCACACTCGTACACTGTCTTTTCACTTCCCAATTATACCTCTCAATTTCCCTGATAACCGACTCATTTACTAATGACACTTGAGCACCCGTATCAATTAAACTACAATTTCATTCTCATTTATATTCACATATGTCATCATCCTTCCTTTTACACCATGCATACATACATTTACTCTCCTTTCAATTCTGTTGCTCACTTCACCAATATGTTCATCATCATATTCACTGTCCTCTATATCGTCATATCTTAGATTAAGGTCACTTGCACCATTATCCTTCTCACTCAACAATTTGCAACATTCCTCATTACATTGCATCCTCAAGATATATTCCCTATCATTCTTCTTACATGCCCTATATTCCATCGGTCGATTCCATCCAAAATACAAATACACAGTTACACCATACAACATACTTACCACCATTAATATCTTTGATAATACTTCCCCTTCTAGTACACTACTCTCCTCCTCATATACCATTTCTTTTGACACTTCATTCATCACCCTTCTTTTAAGCTCGCTTACGCTACCCGGTATTTCCGTATTTAACCCCTCTTGTATTAACTTACTTAAACCCATTAGGATACACTTATATACCATATCTTCCCCTTCACAACTCTGCTCCACAACTAAACCTTCAGGCAACCTTTCAGAATTCTAATTACTCTTTTTATCTTCCATCCTCCCATGCATCCTCGACATCGCATCTGCTATCACATTCTTATTTCCTGGTTTCATGAACTTTTTTACCTCCCATTCCCCGAATTGTTAAAACGCCTGTTTAACTCCATAGATAATTGTCATATGACCTACCCCAAGCAATACGAAATTCTTTGTCAGTAAAAGTTCAGCATACCTGGTAATGTGATTCGTGACTTTAGACTTTACAAGACCAACCTTTTATATCTTACCCACTCGCTTACATTGAAGATCAAGAACGAGACTTATGACAGGAGACGAAAAAAGCCATGCTAACCCTACACTTCGCACTTCAAGCGAATGTTGGTAAAGCTGTAGCGGGATGTCAACAAAAACAACCCCCCACACCCTTGATCACTCTACTTCCAAAATATCCCACAATACAAACTTTCCCCTTACTTTACTTTAAACTGAACTATTGCACGAAGGGAAAAACAAACAAAACATAACCTTAAAACTATATTCACCGCAACCAGAACAAAAATCGCACATTAAACAAACTTAACACAAAAACAGACAAAATAACACTTTTATATTTATATCATAGCGGTGTGTGTGGGTACACAGAACTCACCAATCACAAAACCTTTTCGAATTCAACACCAACAGTCCCCACACAGTAACGAAAAACACTTAACACTAAAATAAATCATATACCACAACCCAGAAATAAATCACATCTAACACCAACATAAGCGAGAACGCCAAAATATTAAATATATAAGTTTTGTGGTAACCGTAGTCCACAGACTCCACACACTGGCAACAATCCTTGTAGCCAGTTGCCACAATCCCTGGACAGCAATCACTGCAGTCAATTCGACTGTCCAATCACATTAAAGGTGGTCATCATCATCGTAAAGAACAAATCTATTTCCAGCCGGGTCGTCAACGCTCAAGTTCTCTATTTATATAAATATCCGCAGTCTAACTATGTTCATTGTACGGTCCAGGTCGTCATCTTCAAGTTATTCATACAAGCACACGGCTGGCAAACCACCTTCCAGGCCAAACTAAAACTCCAAGGAGTCTAAAGGAGCCTAAAGGAGGAATTACGGCTCAGAATATAAAAAAAAAGCTTCACAGCCGGCTTTCGAAGAGCAAAAAAAATAACAACCGACTCTTTCTACAGTCAGAGATCCAATGCTTTCGCCCAAGACATTCATCACCGCCCTATCCTAGCTAAAAAATGTAAACAACCTCAAATATACAGACAATCTTTCCAACAACAACCAATCATTCGCTAATTACCCTTGTTCTTCGGCACGCACCGCGGACACACAAAACACGCACACACAAACGCACATACACACATACTCTCTCGCGCACGCGCGATCTAACAAAACTAAAGCAAATGAAATTCTCTCTCTCTGACAAAACTAAAGCAAATAAATACTCTCTCTCTCTCTCTCTCTCTCTCTCTCTCTCTCTCTCTCTCTCTCTCTCTCTCTCTCTCTCTCTCTCTCACAAAACTAAGCAAATAAACACTTTCTCTCTCTTGCGGTTTGACAAAACTTAAGTAAATAAACACCCACACTCTCTCTCTCTCTCTCTCTCTCTCTCTCTCTCTCTCTCTCTCTCTCTCTCTCTCTCTCTCTCTCTCTCTCTCTTTCTCTCTCTCTCTCTCATTAATGACAAAGCTAAAGCAAATAAAATGTCTCTATTTAACAATATTAAAACAACACTCTCTCTCTCTCTCTCTCTCTCTCTCTCTCTCTCTCTCTCTCTCTCTCTCTCTCTCTCTCTCTCTCTTGATTTGGCAAAACAAAAAAATAAATTAGAATAAAATTAATCCTCCACATTCCTCCCCCCTTACTTTGCCAAATCCTCACACAACACTTACCTATTTTCTCATTACCCAGTCGCAATCAGGAATAGGGCCTCGGCTTCGAGTAACTGGGCCTTCATATACCTGCACTCTCTCATTCACTTCTTCCATGTCGTTTTCATTCAACGTACTATTACGATTCCCGTCTATGCTCTGCTCGTCTAAGATATCATGCACTATTTCATCTACCTCAATTTCATCTGGCCCGAAAATCCCACTAATTTCTGTCAACAATTCATCCATTACATCTAAACCATTTTCTACTTTAACAAAAGAATCATTCATACTGCTTATCATTCTCCTATCTTTCATTCTCGTGTTCGTCATACGTTCTCTTGCCTCATCTAACGAAAAACCACACACACTATAAGTATCATTCATACTCATCCAAGTTTCATCTGTATTAATACATTTATCTTCCGTACTCACCTGTACATTTACACCCTTGTCCTGCTTATTCTGATTCCTGCCAACAACTACAAAATTTTCCTGTCTTTTATCCCCAGTAAAATTCTCAGGCTTCTTTTTCCTTCCATACTCTACTAACACCAATTGCTTATCTTCTAAACCTAATGCCTCACACATACTCGGTTCATACTTGTTCGTTCTCAGCCATTTATTCATACCATTCTCCTGAATATATCTTGGTACCTCCTTCCATTTCCGCAACTGATTGTGGTGTGCCCTAACCTTTTCCATACTACCATCCACACTTACTTTACCTAAAACATAACTCAACCCACTAGAACCAACATCTAACACCTCATATGGACCTTCAAACTTATTACGTACCTTATTGACATTCATTCTTCCTTTTTCAATTACTTCTTTTAACACTTTCTCTCCCACTTTGTAGCTTTCAAATCTCTCATTTGCTTTCTTCCAAATATCTCTATCAGTCTCGGACACACTCAATCTCGGTCTTACTATCTTTTCAAAATTCAACACAAACTTACACGGAGACATACCAGTACTCTTGTGCACCGTCGCATTATACGCCCACAACGCACGCCCAACATATAAATCCCAATCATTATCACATGTACTCATCATCCACAAAATTTCTG
This sequence comes from Palaemon carinicauda, assembly GCF_036898095.1. NCBI lineage: Eukaryota > Metazoa > Arthropoda > Malacostraca > Decapoda > Palaemonidae > Palaemon > Palaemon carinicauda. The sequence goes on from NC_090744.1 coordinate 91,479,459, forward strand.
TCAAAGTTCTTACAGTCCTTTCAGCCAAACCATTCGCACTTGGCATATACGGAGTCGAATATACATGTTCAATGCCCCATTCTCTTAACATCTGCTCAAACTCCCATCCAACAAACTCCGGACCATTGTCACTTAACATTTTTGCAGGCTTACACACACTCATCGGCAACATCACTTGACTTACCATTCTCGCTACAGTCTCACTTCTTTTATTCTTGATGGGTACTGCATACGCAAACTTGCTCATATGATCGACCATGACAATCATTCCCACATGTCTCCTCGCAGTCACAGGCAACGAAACACAATCAATCACAAACATCTCAAATGGCTCTTTCATACGTAACCTCAGAACAGGCGGACTTGCATGCATGCTCTGATACTTTCCCTTCTGACAATCCTCACAAGTAGTCGCTACATCCTTACAAATTTGACTCAACCCAGGCGTAAACAACCTCTCTCGCATGCATTCCCACAATTTATTCTTCCCCATATGCCCATACCTGTCATGCACTACCATACACATACTTACAGCTGCATGCATTGGAAATACAGGAACATATATATCTTCATCCATTCCCCTATGCAAAAAATACACAATATTCTTACAAACAATAAATCTTTTAACAACTTTCTTATACGCTTCCAAATCACACGGCCATTCTTCCACCCTAATACCATCTAAAATACATTCACGTAACCTATTTATTTCGAAACATTCACCTTGCATTTCTTCCACCTCTTCTTTGCTCAACTTATCATCTTCACTCTTTGCAATATCAATCATGCCAACAAAATTCGCCATGAATACACTATTATCCTCAATTACTATTACCTTACTGCCATTCTTTGAAAGCACACCCTTACCAACATCAACTGACACATGGTGCAACCTCAAAAAATCTATTCCCATCAAAAAACAACTAGGCATTTCATTCTCTCCCATTATAATAAAATTATGTTCAACTTCCCTACTCCCTAGTTTCACCTTCAACCTCACTTCTTCCCAAACAAATAAACTTCCCTGACCTATTCCATGGATTCTCACACTCGTACACTGTCTTTTCACTTCCCAATTGTACCTCTCAATTTCCCTGATAACCGACTCATTTACTAATGACACTTGAGCACCCGTATCAATTAAACTACAATATTCATTCTCATTTATATTCACATATGTCATCATCCTTCCTTTTACACCATGCATACATACATTTACTCTCCTTTCAATTCTGTTGCTCACTTCACCAATATGTTCATCATTATATTCACTATCCTCTATACAGTCATATCTTAGGTTAAGGTCACTTGCACCATTATCCTTCTCACTCAACAATTTGCAACATTCCTCATTACATTGCATCCTCAAGATATATTCCCTATCATTCTCATATGCCCTATATTCCATCGGTCGATTCCATCCAAAATACAAATACACAGTTACACCATACAACATACTTACCACCATTAATATCTTTGATAATAATTTCCCTTCTAGTACACTACTCTCCTCCTCATACACCATTTCTTTTGACACTTCATTCATCACCCTTCTTTTAAGCTCGATTACGCTACCCGGTATTTCCGTATTTAACCCCTCTTGTATTAACTTACTTAAACCCATTAGGATTCACTTATATACCATATCTTCCCCTTCACAAATCTGCTCCACAACTAAACCTTCAGGCAACCTTTCAGAATTCTGATTACTCTCTTTATCTTCCATCCTCCCATGCATCCTCGACATCGCATCTGCTATCACATTCTTATTTCCCGGTACATATTCTAACCTAAAATCAAATTCATTCAAATCCTCTATGGTCCTAGCAACCCTTGCATTCACACACTCTTTCCTTATCATGTACACTAGGGGCTGATGGTCAGTACGCACAATGAATTTTACACCATACAAAAATACTTTCATTGCTTTCACACAAAATCGTATTGCAGCCAATTCCCTGTCAATCGTCGAATACTTACGCTCAGCTTTATTGAATGCTTTACTAACATACGCTATTACTCTCAATTGCTCTTCTCCATTTACTCTCTGCATTTGAACCAAACAACCACCCATACTAACCCCACTCGCATCCATATACAACTCTAGCATATTCGCATTTTCACTGTAGTCTGGAAATGCCAAAGTGACGTCTTTCGCGGCCTCTTCCTTCAACCTTTCAAACGCTTCTATCATCCGATCATCCCATTTTAACTTCGTACTATTCCTTTTACCTGTCCATTCATTCAAAGGCTTCCCTATACCTGAACAATCTCTAACATACTTGCGCCCAAACTCAACCAAACCAAGAAAACCTCGCAACTCACGCACAGTCCGGTGACGTGGAAATTCTCGCACCTTATTCACAAACTTGTCACTCTTCCTTATACCAGATTCACCCACTACATGCCCAAGAAATTCCACCTCCCTGGACAACCATGTACACTTCTCAAGCTTAATTTTCACACCAACTTCAATTAACCGCCTCAACACTGCCTCAAGCAACCGCACATGTTCCTCAACAGTCTCGCTCGCAATCAGAATATCATCTATAAAAACAGTCACCTTCTGTCGATCGAAACCAGCCAATACAACATTCATCGCTCTTTGGAAGGCAGCAGGCGCATTAGCAAGACCAAAACTCAACCTTTTAAATTGAAAGTGACAATTTGTACTTGAAAATGCGGTAATGGGCCTGCTCCCCTCTGCCAGAGGCATCTGATAATAGCCCCGCACCAAATCTAATTTTGTAAAAACTTTCATTCCATGCATCTTATAAACACAATCAGACACCACATTCATTGGAAAACGTTCTTTAACAGTCACCTCATTCACCTTCCTATAATCAATTCACCTTCCTATAATCAATACACATACGTAAACTTCCATCAGGCTTTCGTACAGGGACAATAGGGCTATTCCAGGCACTCAGTCCTTTCTATTACACCCATACGCTCTAATTCCTGACACTGCTCCTCTATCTCCTTGGCAATAGGCGGAGAAAAATGCCTGGGACGCTGATATATGGGGGTATCATCACTGAGAACTATTTTAAATTCTGGCAGGTCTGACCCCCCACAATCATCGTCACCGAGACTCATAACTCTCCGCTTATCCCATAACATCTTAAGCAATCGTTCCCTTCCGACCTCACTTATACTCTCATCTAACTTGATTCTTCCTTTCAACGTATCGTAATCCCAATCGTCATCGTTCTTTACCTTACCAGCCATTACCTGTCTCGCCTTTACATATCTTCCATCCTCTACATTGATCAGTGTATACATACATCCCATGCAATCGCCCTCACGTATACCACGTACTCTCTTCCTCCTAACACTCGGTAACAACCTTACATACACCTGGGGTTCCTGCATATTCATAACACCATCATATATATACGCACTCGTTTTCACCAAATTACCTGCTTCCATACCTTCCAATACATATTCATCCTTGTCACTATTTGAAATTCCCAGACTGCTCGGCCATGCAACTTTTACACTAATAACCTCGCCTTTCTTACCCGATAACTTTACGCTTTCCTTTGCTACCAATGGCACTCCCTTCCACACCTTTGTACTCACTCTGCCGTCTTCATTTAAATAAAATTCCCCACAAATATTACCTTTAACCTTTATTTCTATCATATTCACACTTGGATGTACAATCATACCACATTTTTTTCAGAAATTTATACCCAAGCAGTACGTCATATTTCTCATTCGCTCCCTCGACCACGTAAAAATCATTATCCTCCATCATCAGCCCCCCAATCATAACATTTTCCCGTAACTTCCCTTGCACAGGCATACGCAAATTACCAATACCTTTTACTTCACCCTTACATCCCTTAAATTCACAAACCTCTTTTACCTTATCATATGCATTCCTAAACATTAAATTGACACCACAACCAGTATCAATCAAACCAACCAACTCTACACCATTAAAAATCATTTTCACACTCATGCAATCATGTGCTCTTTCTCCCATCACATCTTCATGCAATAAACCCTCACGAACATGCATCACATTCACTCCCCACACACACGAGGACTCACCCAGCTGAACCCTCTGATTAATTAGTTTCCCGAACATCCTGGCTGACTTGATCCCTTCTTTCTACAAACCCTAGCTACATGCCCATCTGCACCACATTCAGTACACTTACCCCGCGGCTCCTTGCACATTCTAGCATAATGACCATCCTTACCACAATTACCACAAATTACATTCATACGATTACTACGGCATCCACTCGCTATGTGCCCAGTCATACCACACCGATAACACTTAACCACTTTCTCTTTCTTACAGTCGCTAATACGATGCCCTGTCTCTCCACACCCGAAACATGCTCCTAATGCCCATCTACACTCGTTCTTTTTATGTCCTACCTTCCCACACCTATAACACCTCTCTTCACGGATACCACTACCTAACCTAACTTGCTGCGTACTAGCACTTCTATCTCTCCAAACTTGATTTCCCTGTCTAAACCCGTCATTTCTCGGCATGGGTATTCCTACATTACTCACCCTAACACTTCTATCTACTACACTATCAGCTGCCCTCATTGGCCCTCTCATAACAGCATCTCTAAAACTACCAAATTCTGGCACACATTCCTCCATTTCAGTTCTTACACTCACAGATTTACTTTCTTTCATACACCTATCCAACTCGTAATCCTCAACTATCTCTAAAATATCATCCCAAGTCAATCTCTCTCTAGTCCACCTCATTTTCTCCTTCCGTTTCAAATTAATAAACTCACACACACTCTCTGGTACTGTACCCAAAAACTTCTTCATTAGTTCCTTATTTTCATTTATTCCTTCGTCCCCATACTTCTTTCTAGCCAATGTTTCTAACCGACATACATACATCGAGATTGCTTCACCCACCTTCATTCGTGCTTCATCAAAATCATTTTTTCGCTTATACCTAACACTACCTTTCATACGTTTTACCTGTTCAATTATCCTCTTCTTTACACTTTCATATTCAACCTCTCCTGCACTCATTATCACCCCATACATCGTCAACAAATATCCTGACAAAAATTCTCCCAACTCCCTAGCCCAAACTCTCTTACTATCCCCATACTTAGCCTGACAAAACTTTTCATATTCTCTAAAGAAGTCATATACATCCCTACTGCTATGTTCATTAAAACTTTCACACCTAGGTACCTCTCTCATAAACACCGTCTTACAAACTTCCTCTACTTCATTCTCACTACTATCTTCACTGTCTACTCCCTTCTTGTTGCCTTCTTCTTCATTTGAATACAATGAATCTAGTTCTACACTCAAAGTCCTATCTTTAACTATTCCCTTCTTACCCTTTTTCTTACTTACCACCTTCACCCATTCATGATCATCCTCACTCACACCCTGACCTTTTTTCTTTTCTTTCTTCACATTATCTTTACCTTTCTTCTCAGTCTTCCTATCACCCTTCGTTCCAATCTTACTATGTCTAGGCCCTTTACTTTCAATATCACTATCACTACCTTCCCCATTATCACTTACCCTATCCTCTTCCACCATCAACCCGTTACCAGAAGCAGAAGCCACTCCTCCGACTGCACCTTCACCCATGACAGTTTTCATCATCCCCATTACTTGCCCTATCATAGCTTCTATTCGTTTCTCATTTTTTCGCATCCTCATCTCAACACCCTCTTCCACTCTCTCTACAGTTCCCTGAAGTTCCCTAAGTTTCCTTTCCATCTCCTCATTCTCACTACTTAACCTCGCATTCTCCAACAACAACCTCTCCTCTCGCTCATTAGACAACCGCAATTCCTCCTTTAACATGTACAACTGTTCCTCCATTAACTCCATTTCAACACCATTAATATTTTAAGTATTTTCCAAACCTATTTACCCTTGTCCAAAAGTCCAGTTTCAATCCCACCTTCAACAGTAAACAGTCCCTGTTCGGGCGCCAAATTTATGTAGCGGGATGTCAACAAAAACAACCCCCCCACACCCTTGATCACTCTACTTCCAAAATATCCCACAATACAAACTCCCCTTACTTTACTTTAAACTGGACTATTGCACGAAGGGAAAAACAAACAAAACATAACCTTAAAATGTTATTTTCATTAGTAAAATAAATTTTTGAATATACTTACCCGGTGATCATATAGCTGTCAGCTCTGCTGCCCGACAGAAAAAACCTACGGACGGAATACGCCAGCGATCGCTATACAGGTGGGGGTGTACATCAACAGCGTCATCTGTCGAGTAGGTACTCAAGTACTCGATGTCAACACAGAACCAATTTTCTCCTCGGTCCACTGGGTCTCTATTGGGGAGGAAGGGTGGGTCCTTTAATTTTATGATCACCGGGTAAGTATATTCAAAAATTTATTTTACTAATGAAAATAACATTTTTCAATATTAACCTTACCCGGTGATCATATAGCTGATTCACACCCAGGGGGGTGGGTAGAGACCAGCATATATGTTAACATTAAGAGCTAAGTATTCCGTATTTCATTTTAGCAGTTATTCAAAATAACAAACATAAAATTAATAAGTACCTGGTAAGGAAGTCGACATGAACAATTACTCTGCCTTTTTAAGTACGTCTTCCTTACTGAGCCTTGCGATCCTCACAGGATGCTGAGCGACTCCTAGGAGCTGAAGTATGAAGGGTTGCAACCCATACTAAAGGACCTCATCAAAACCTCTAATCTAGGCGCTTCTCAAGAAAGAATTTGACCACCCGCCAAATCAACCAGGATGCGAAAGGCTTCTTAGCCTTCCTTACAACCCAAAAAACAACAATAAAAAACATTTCAAGAGAAAGATTAAAAAAGGTTATGGGATTATGGGAATGTAGTGGTTGAGCCCTCACCTACTACTGCACTCGCTGCTACGAATGGTCCCAGGGTGTACCAGTTCTCGTAAAGAGACTGGACATCTTTAAGGTAAAATGATGCGAACACTGACTTGCTTTTCCAATAGGTTGCATCCATTACACTCTGCAGAGATCTGTTTTGTTTGAAGGCCACTGAAGTCGCGACAGCTCTAACTTCATGTGTCCTTACCTTCAGCAAAGCATGGTCCTCCTCATTCAGATGGGAATGAGCTTCTCGAATCAAAAGTCTGATATAATAAGAAACTGCATTCTTCGACATAGGTAAAGAAGGTTTCTTAATGGCGCACCATAAAGCTTCTGACTGGCCACGTAATGGTTTAGTACGTTTCAAATAGTACTTAAGAGCTCTTACAGGGCATAGTACTCTTTCTTGTTCGTTTCCAACCAAATTGGAAATGCTTGGAATCTCGAACGATTTGGGCCAAGGACGAGAAGGAAGTTCGTTTTTGGCTAAAAACAAGCTGTAAGGAACATGTAGCCGTTTCAGATGTAAATCCAATGTTCCTGCTGAAGGCGTGAATCTCACTGACTCTTTTAGCTGTTGCTAAGCAGACGAGGAAAAGTCTTCAAAGTGAGATCTTTAAAAGAGGCTGATTGAAGTGGTTCGAACCTTGCTGACATAAGGAACCTTAGCACCACGTTTAAGTTCCAACCTGGTGTGGCCAACCGACGCTCCTTCGAGGTCTCAAAAGACTTAAGGAGGTCCTGTAGATCTTTGTTGTTGGAAAGATCTAAGCCTCTGTGACGGAAGACTGTTGCCAACATGCTTCTGTAACCCTTGATCGTGGGAGCTGAAAGGGATCTTTCCTTCCTTAGGTATAAAAGGAAGTCAGCTATCTGAGTTACAGAGGTACTGGTTGAGGATACTGATCTTGACTTGCACCAGCTTCGGAAGACTTCCCACTTCGACTGGTAGACTTTGAGAGTGGATGTCCTCCCTGCTCTAGCAATCGCTCTGGCTGCCTCCTTCAAAAAGCCTCTAGCTCTCGAGAGTCTTTCGATAGTCTGAAGGCAGTCAGACGAAGAGCGTGGAGGCTTGGGTGTACCTTCTTTACATGCGGCTGACGCAGAAGGTCCACTCTTAGAGGAAGTGTTCTGGGAACGTCTACTAGCCATTGCAGTACCTCGGTGAACCATTCTCTCGCGGGCCAGAGGGGAGCAACCAACGTCAACCTTGTCCCTTCGTGAGAGGCAAACTTCTGCAGAACTCTGTTGACAATCTTGAACGGGGGGAACGCATAAAGGTCTAGATGGGACCAATCCAGAAGAAAGGCATCTATGTGAACTGCTGCTGGGTCCAGAATTGGTGAGCAATAAATTGGGAGCCTCTTGGTCATCGAGGTTGCGAACAGATCTATGGTAGGCTGACCCCATAAGGCCCATAGTCTGTTGCAAACATTCTTGTGAAGGGTCCACTCTGTTGGAATGATTTGACCCTTCCGGCTGAGGCGGTCTGCCATGACATTCATGTCGCCTTGAATGAACCTCGTTACTAGGGATATGTTTCGATCTCTTGACCAGGTGAGGAGGTCCCTTGCGATCTCGTACAACGTCATCGAATGAGTCCCTCCTTGCTTGGAGATGTATGCCAAGGCTGTGGTGTTGTCGGAGTTCACCTCCACCACCTTGCCTAGAAGGAGGGACTTGAAGCTTCTCAAAGCCAGATGAACTGCCAGTAGCTCCTTGCAGTTGATGTGCAGCGTTCGTTGATCCGTATTCCACGTGCCCGAGCATTCCCGACCGTCCAATGTCGCACCCCAGCCCGTGTCCGATGCGTCCGAGAAGAGAAGGAGGTCGGGGGTCTGAACAGCCAGAGGCAGACCCTCCTTGAGGAAAATGTTGTTCTTCCACCAAGTCAGTGAAGACTTCATCTTCTCGGAAATAGGAACCGAGACCGCTTCTAGCGTCTTGTCCTTTCTCCAGTGAGCAGCTAGGTGAAACTGAAGGGGTCGGAGGTGGAGTCTCCCTAACGCGATGAACTGGTCCAGTGATGAAAGCGTCCCTATCAGACTCATCCACTGTCTGACTGAACATCGGTCCTTCTTCAGCATGGACTGGATGAATTCTTGGGCTTGACTGATTCTGGGGGCCGACGGAAAAGCCCGAAAAGCTTGACTCTGAATCTCCATTCCTAGGTATACTATAGTTTGGGATGGGACGAGTTGGGACTTTTCCAAATTGACCAGGAGACCCAATTCCTTGGTCAGATCTAGAGTCCACTGTAGATTCTCCAGACAGTGACGACTTGACGAAGCGCTTATAAGCCAGTCCTCCAAATAGAGGGAGGCTCTGATGTTTGCTAAATGCAGGAATTTGGCAATATTCCTCATCAGTTTGGTAAAAACTAGAGGTGCCGTGCTTAGGCCAAAGCACAGGGCTTGGAACTGGTATACAACCTTCCCGAAAACGAACCTTAGAAAAGGTTGGGAATCCGGGTGGATGGGGACGTGAAAGTAAGCGTCCTTTAGGTCTAACGAGACCATCCAGTCTTCCTTCCTGACCGATGCTAGAACTGACTTTGTCGTCTCCATGGTGAACGTCTGCTTTGTGATAAAGACATTCAGAGCACTGACGTCTAGCACCGGTCTCCACCCTCCTGTCTTCTTCGGCACTAAGAAGAGGCGATTGTAGAAGCCCGGGGATTGATGGTCCCGGACTATGACTACCGCTCCCTTTTGTAGTAAGAGAGACACCTCTTGCTGTAAAGCTTGTCTCTTGTCCTCCTCTCTGTACCTGGGAGAGAGGTCGATGGGAGTTGTTGCTAGAGTGGGGTTGCGCAAGAATGGAATCCTGTACCCCTCCCTGAGTAACTTCACAGACTGTGCGTCTGCGCCCCTGTTCTCCCAGGCCTGCCAGTAGTTCTTGAGCCTGGCTCCCACTGCTGTCTGAAGAAGGTGGCAGTCAGACTCTGCCTCTAGAGGACTTGGAACCCTTCTTCTTGCTCCCACGTTGACTTCCGGCACGAGCACCTCCTCTGCTGGAGGCTCTGCCACGAAAGGGCGGAATGAACCTTGACGCTGGAGTGTCCATCCTGGGTCTAGGCACGGAGGGTAAAGGGGTGGCTTTGCGTGCGGATGACGCCACCAGGTCATGAGTGTCTTTCTGGATCAAGGAGGCGGCAATCTCCTTGATCAACTCTTCAGGGAAGAGACACTTCGAGAGGGGAGCAAACATAAGCTCCGACTTTTGACATGGGGTGACTCCAGCTGACAAGAAGGAGCAAAGGTGATCCCGCTTCTTGAGGACCCCGGACACGAAAGAAGCCGCAAGCTCACTAGAACCATCCCGAATGGCTTTGTCCATGCAGGACATAATGAGCATGGAAGTTTCCTTATCAGAAGGGGAGGTCTTCCTGCTCAACGCTCCCAAACACCAGTCCAAGAAGTTAAAGACTTCGAATGCACGGAAAACTCCCTTCATAAGATGGTCCATATCCGAAGGAGTCCAGCAAATCTTGGAGCGTCTCATAGCCAGCCTGCGGGGAGAGTCTACCAGACTTGAGAAGTCGCCCTGGGCAGAGGCAGGAACTCCCAAGCCGAGAACTTCTCCCGTGGCATACCAGACGCTAGATCTGGAAGCAAGCTTGGCCGGGGGAAACATGAAGGATGTCTTCCCAAGTTGCTTTTTGGACTGCAACCACTCTCCCAGTACCCTTAAAGCTCTCTTGGACGAGCGAGCGAGTACGAGCTTCGTAAAGGCAGGTGCTGCTGACTGCATGCCTAAAGCGAACTCAGAGGGAGGCGAGCGTGGTGCTGCAGACACAAACTGATCTGGATATAAATCCTTGAACAGCACAAGCACTTTCCTAAAGTCTAAGGAGGGAGGCGTGGTCTTGGGTTCGTCGATGTCCGAGTGTTGGTCGTCAAGATGTGCAGCTTCGTCATCTTCAGATGGTGCATCGTCTGAATGTTGAGGAGGAAGAGGCAACGGAGTAGGTAAAGGCTGGACGGCTGAGTCCGGCAGCACGGGTGCATGCGTGGCTGCACTGGACCCAACGTCATGCCGCTGTTGGTCAGTCTGAGAACTGGCAACAACCATAGCTGAGTGGGTGCGCAAAGCGTCTACTCCCGACTGTGGAAGGATAGCGGAGACCACCGTGGGTTGCGAAGGCTGACGCACCGCGTCAAAACACGGCAGCTTAACTCCACCCTCCTGTTGTTGTGGTAGCTCAAAAACGGCAACGGAGGGTTCCGTGCGTCTGTGAACGTCAGCATGCGTCTGGCAGGGTCGACTGCGCATGGGTGGAGGAGCTCTCACAGCTGGAGTGTGGGAGCAGGCAGCCTCAGCGTCTGCTGGGCGCACAACCGTGGTAGGTTGTAGGCTAACGGGTGCAGCGTCAACCTTCTCCGCACGAAACTCCTGCATAACAGCAGCTAACTGAGTCTGCATAGACTGCAGCAAAGACCACTTAGGGTCTACAAAAGCGGGTGCGGCAACAGACGGAGTTACTGTCTATTGTGACTTAGGGTCTACAACAGCGGGTGCGGCAACAGACGGAGTTACTGCCCGTTGCGGTACCACTTTGCCTCTCTTAGGAGGTGTGCAGTCGGAGGAGGACTGCAGCGAGTCCGAACTGACCCAGTGGCTACACCTGGGCCGTTGGACTTGCTCGGAAGGGACCTTACGTTTAAGAGGCCGTGAGACCTTGGTCCAGCGTTTCTGTCGAGAAACCTCTTCCGCAGACGAGGAATGAACGGGCTCACTCGTCTTCTTGTGGGTGGGACGATCTGGGAAAGATACGTCTGAAACCACGGAGGGAACGTCTGTCCGCTGATTAAAGCCTGTCGAACCCTTTGGTCGTACGACATTGCTTCTCCCCTGGGCTTGGGAGCTTGCAAGAGGTCCCGGACTGGGAGGACGACAGGCACGAACAGACGCACCCTCATGCGTAACACTGACACTTCACTTCACTTCCCACTGCACTTTTACCTTTCAACTCCCTGACGTCAGCCATGAGTTGATTGCGGTCATTCGCCAATGACTCGACTCTCTCACCTAGAGCCTGAATGGCACGCATCATATCTGCCATTGAAGGTTGATGAGAGCTAGCAGGGGGGTCGGGTGCAACCACTACAGGGGAAGGAATAGGTTGTGGGGCATGGGGAGAGGAAAAATCAATTGAGCGAGACGAACTCCTCCTGATCCTATCCTTCTCTAGCCTACGTGCATATTTAAGGAATTCTTGAAAATCGAATTCCGAAAGCCCAACACATTCCTCACATCGATCTTCCAATTGACAGGCTTTACCCCTACAATTGGAACAAATGGTGTGCGGATCGATAGAGGCCTTCGGAAGACGCCTTGAACAGTCCCTAGGGCTACACTTCCTGTACTTGGGGACTTGAGAAGGGTCAGACATCTTGAATTAGTCAAAAGGGGGGAATTCAAAATCTATCCAAGTCGTCAACAAATAATCCAAAATCCAACTAAAGAATGCAAGGAAGTATTGAAGATAACTTCTGCACAGCGATAGCTAATAACCAGAAATGAATACTTCACCAAATAACGTGAAAATCAATCCAGAAAACAAGAGCGTATTCAGTAGGTCTTGCCGGTGGCACGACAGAGAGAAAATTGGTTCTGTGTTGACATCGAGTACTTGAGTACCTACTCGACAGATGGCGCTGTTGATGTACACCCCCACCTGTATAGC
>NC_090744.1:91497012-91559512 GCF_036898095.1 Palaemon carinicauda
TCTCCTAAGGCTGGTAGTGAGCCTAAACGCCACCGAAGGATGATGACGATTGCTGAGAAGGTTACGCTTCTCGATATGTTAAAAGACGGTAGAAGCTACTCGGCTGCAGCGCGCCATTTTGGAATCAACGAATCCACTGTTCGCTATATCAAGAAGGACAAGGCGAACATTAGAAAGACGGCTGCAATCATCTTTAGCAGATCAGCGAAGCGAGTCGTTACAACGCGTAATAAAACGATCGTACGCATGGAAGGTGCTTTAGCTGTGTGGATTGCCGACTGCCGGAAGAAGAACATAGCCTTGGATACGAACACCATCCGAACAAAGGCTTTGAGCTTGTATGAGAATTTTGCTGCAAAGGAACCTCAAGACGACGACGGCAACCATGCTGAAGATGATGATGCAGATGAACCACTGATTCCCAGCCTCAGAAACAACGTTTTTCCGCCAGCAAAGGATGGTTCGCGAAGTTTCAGAAACGCTTCGCCCTGAAAAGCGTTTCCCTGCATGGCGAGGCTGCTTCGGCTGACACTGCCGCTGCTGAAACTTACGTGAACCAGACGTTCAAGAATATTATCGCCGAAGGTGGATACAAGCCGGAACAAGTGTTTAATATGGATGAGACCGGCTTGTTTTAGAAGAGAATGCCGTCGCGAACTTTCCTGTTCAAAGAGCAAGCCAAAGCCTCTGGCTTTAAAGCATTCAAGGATCGCGTTACCCTCGTGATGTGTGGCAATGCTGCTGGATTTTTGCTAAAGCCAGGGCTTATTTATAAGTCGAAAAATTCTCGCGCTTTGAAAAATAAAAATAAGAATCTCCTTCCCGTGTACTGGATGCATAATCCAAAAGCATGGATTACAAAGATGCTGACCTCCAACTGGTTCCACCAGTGTTTCATCCCGCAAGTCAATGAATATCTCGTAGAGAAGGGCTTGCCATTCAAGATCCTTCTCCTTATGGATAACGCTGGTGGACACGCAACTGACCTGTCGCGTGAGGGCGTTCAGGTTGAGTTCCTGCCACCCAACACCACGTCATTAATTCAACCGATGGACCAGGGGGTTATCAGGGCGTTAAAGGCCCTCTACACGAAGAATACCTTGGCGGACCTCGTTGCGTGTGTGGATGCTGCCCAAGAGGATGAGGATGAAGATTTTAACTTGGAGGCGTACTGGCGGCAGTACACCATAGCCACGTGCCTGAAGAATATTCAGAAGGCACTTCAAGAGATGAAACCTGCAACTGTGAATGCGAGCTGGAAAAAGTTGTGGCCCGAGATTGTTTACGACAACGAGGGATTTACACCTGCTGAAATCCAACACTCTGCAGTACGCAAATCTGTGCAGTTGGCTGCCATAATTGGAGGTGACGGGTTTGGCGACATGACGACTGAAGACGTCGATGAGTTGTTGGACTGCCATTCCCAGCCGCTAACTGACGCAGACCTCGAAGACCTGACGAAATCGGCAAGCGAAGAAGAGAGTGAAACCCAGGAAGAGACCCAAGAAAATGTCGAAGAAACGGGCTTAACACTAGAACGGCTTGCCAAGGTCTGCAACCATATAAAGGAGGTGAAAGAAATGTTGCAAGAGTGGGACGAGGATATGGTTCGGTCTATGCAATTCTCCAACAACGTCGATGACATCATGACTCCCTACAGGATGCTCTTAGATCGAAAAAAGAAGCTGCGGCAACAACTTCCGATCACAATGTTCTTCCAGCCTCGCAAAAAAGAGCCAGTTCCTCCTGCTACTACGCCTTCGGAAGAAATTGAAGAAGTTGAAGAGGTGTCCCAGGAAAAGACACCTCCGTCTGAAGAGACGTAAAATACATCATTGTCTGCACAGTAGAAGACATCATCAGCTTCATCATCATCATTTCTACTGCGCAGCAAATTCATCGCCATCATCATTCAAGTTTTTCTTTAACTTCTTTCGTGGTGAGTACAGTAACAATCTTTACTTTTTACTTTAATATTCTAACATTTTAATATTTGTGCCTGTTTTATAGTTTAGTACTGTATGCATTAAGTTAAAGGGAAGGTTTTAAAAGTCTACATGTTGTAACCTATCATTTTTTTTTTTTTAAATTTACATTTACGTACGTAAAACAATCTCTCTCTCTCTCTCTCTCTCTCTCTCTCTCTCTCTCTCTCTCGTAAATTGATTTTTTTTGTTTAAAATTTACATTTACAGTACGTACGTAAAACAATCTCTCTCTCTCTCTCTCTCTCCTCTCTCTCTCTCTCTCTCTCTCGTAAATTGTTTTCCTGCTTTGCTACGTACAATATGTACTGTACAGTACTGAACGATTTTATATAGATACGGTAAATTATATTGTAAGGTAACATATTTTGTAAATGCTTTGTACTGTAAATACTGTACTGTATCATTATATATCACTTTCATCATGCGCGTTAAATGCTTTCTATGTTCTGAGCGTGGTTGTTTACTGAGCATACAGTACTTTATGATGCCGTCGTTTCAGGCGGCGTCATAAAGAAAAACATTTCATTTGGAAGTCCTAAGAAAAATTAAGTAAAACATTGGTAATAACAAAATCAACATACTGTATAATCAATATAATCGATGCAAAAACTAACCTATACATATATGTGTACACTAAATGAGTTTGTTTCTTCATTATGATCAGAGATGAACGTAAACAAAACATTGGTTGCCATTTTTTATCGTGCTTTTTAGGTGTTTAGGAAAGGCATGATATAAAATCGCCTTTAATATTTGTGCCTGTTTTAGTTTAGGGTGCTGTAGTACATGCATTAAGTGTTCTGTACATTAAAGGGTAGTTTGTTAACAGTACTACGTACAAGGGAAGGTTTTAAAAGTCCGAATATACATGTTAAATAAATAGGTAAAGATGATGTCACTACTTCGCGGATTTTCACCTATCGCGGCCGGGTCTGGAACCTATCTACTGCGATAAACGAGGGTTTACTGTACAGTCTTTCCTAACGGGGATTTACCGCGGTAGCCTGGTAAAAATGGGAATGAAGGAAAGAAGGCAAGAAGGAAGGGGGCGAGGGTGGGTGGGTAATACTAGGATAGCCATAGGTGTAAACACCGAAGGAGGGTTGGGGGAACCTCTGCGTCACAGTTACGTGATTAAGTACCACTTTTTCAAAACGCTGTGGAGGAAGGGAAGAAGTTATAAGAGTAAACAGGTTAATTAGGCACATCTGCCAATTCATTGTTCCACCAAAAATTAGGCCAATGTTTGAAACATTCATTGCTTTAGTTTCATGGAAATTCATAAGCCGGTTTGTTAGATATTTGGGAAAAACACTATTACACGGCCTCTGGAAACGATAGTAAATGTCGGGCACTATCACGAAGCCTGTGAAGAAGAATCTACGTGTGGCAAGTGTGGCTTGGGGACGCATCACACGCTCTTGCACTCTGTGAAGAAAACCCCTCCAAGGGACAGTGCAAACTCCAAGAGAGCAACTGTGTCCAAGACATGTGACAAGCCTAAAGCGGAGGCCGGGACGACTAGCAATGCACCGCCTGATAGAACTAACACCGAAACCACTCCAGAGGCTGGGACTGCTGCGACGACGGGCCACGTACACGCCATGTCCACTGACCGACGACCGGATGGTCATACATGTTGAAGCTCATCCCAGTCGTGGTGAACGGAACGTGCACTACGATCGGCTTCATAGATAGAGGAGCCGCACCCACGTTAGCCGCAAGGAGCTTAATAGATCGGCTAGGTGTAATGGGAAGGCCTTGCAACCAGACCATGGTGACAGAGGCCGGTACGTTCGCCTGCAAGGAAGTGGTCCAACTCACCCTTGGTAACATCAGCGGAGGTGAGGAGGAAGAACTAGTAAAAGAAGTCTTTGTTACTGACAAAATTAATGTGTCAACGGACTACATAATGCCTTCAGACTGGCTGAAGAGATGGCCACACATGGCAGACGTAGAGCTGCAAAGTCCATAAATTTCCCATCAATTATAAATGCAAGCATGGCAAAGACGAAAAACAAGATATACCAAGAAAAGATCAAAATTGGAGGAGAAGATTTAAAATCCCTTTTGTTGCAAGATCAAAAGAGTGATACAGTCACCAGCAAGCATTGGTTATTTACCATCAAAAGAAATAAGGAAATTTTCACAAGTTAGCTAAGTGAAGGCCATGATTTTAAAAAGTATACCGATAATGCTGGACTGCAGGAGATCTTTTTAGAAATAAGTAAAAGTAGACGTTGGTGTCAGTATACCTAAAATTGACTGGCAGAAACCAGACCTAATTAGAATATTTAAAAAAATTAGGAAAAATTTCAAGTCCATAAATTTCCCATCAATCATAAATCAAGCATGGCAAAGACGAAAAACAAGAAATACCAAGAAAGATCAAAATTTGAGGGGAAGATTTAAAATCCCTTTTGTTGCAAGATCAAGTGATTTTTTAAAAATACACAAGGATGGTGTTTCTCATATGGAAAGTACTGGAGCACTAAAGTTACTGAAAAGGAAAACTGCTTTGAAAATAGCTCAAGACCAGTCAAAATATGGAAACTGCAGCCTTCCCCCCAAGTTAGGATTTCTCCCAAAGGTTCTAGATGGAGTGAGACCTCTCATTAGGTCCCAGAGTTTAGGGATAGTGGAAAAGCTCCCTCACCCTCTTTGGGTAAGATGGGTCTCCAAGTACCTGGATCACGAACACAAGCTTCTAGCCCTGAATACGTTTGTGGAGAGACAGGCACTGGTCGCTAAAGAACTGAAGTACTACGAGTGCGACAGTCGTCCATCCAAGGGGAAACCTGAGGGCACGAGCAAGCCGATCAAAGCTAAAGCCTGGTCACCACAGCTCTCCTTCCGACAATGGGATATATTGTGTATACTGCAAGAAAAATAAGCACGGAATTCAGTCGTGCCACCGATTCCAAAGCCTCAATTTGGATGACCGCTGGAATGCTGTGGTGGATGCCAAACTCTGCTTCAGATGCCCACTAATGTTTCCAGAGGCCGTTTAATAGTGTTTTTTTTTTTTTTTAAATAACTTCTAAAATAACTGATGGATTTCCATGATATTAAAGCAGGGAGCGCTTCATACAATGGCCTAATTTTGGGAAATATTGTGCATTGCCAATTACGTTTCATTAACTTTTTTTTACCTCCCATCCCCCGAATTGTTGAAACGCCTGTTTAACTCCATAGATAATTGTCATATGACCTACCCCAAGCAATACAAAATTCTTTGTCAGTAAAAGTTCAGCATACCTGGTAATGTGATTCGTGACTTTAGACATTACCTAAACACAAGACCAACCTTTTATATCTTACCCACTCGCTTACATTGAAGATCAAGAATGAGACTTATGACAGGAGACGAAAGAAGCCATGCTAACCCTACACTTCGCACTTCAAGCGAATGTTGGTAAATCAATAGAAATATAGTTTTCTTCAGGTTAAGCCGTAGGACTCATTCTTCCATACAGCACAGGTTACTCGATACATCAATTACCAGGAAGAAAATGACAAAGCATTGTTTGATATAATTTATCATATCAATTTCACCAGAGAGAGTAGCTTGAATTCCTTAGAAGGTAGACTTCTAAAAGATGTTTCATACAAGGGCATTGACATCGGCCATTTGATAAATTTTGAAATCATATATATATATGGCTAGCAGTATATTGCAATATATCATGTACTTCTGAAAGTCATACTTTTCTTACCGATTTATACTAATTTTCAGGCGGTTTCTTTCTTTCTCTCTGTTGTAAATGGTGAAGAGTTTCAGCGCAATTGTAGTTTTGCAATGGCGAGGACAAAGCAACATAATTGCCATGACTAAAGTCGAATCTATATGAAATAGCTCAGAGCTACTACAACAACTGCTGTCGATGATTACCTTGGATGTACTAAAAGAGTCGGAGGTAGGAGTCGAAGTCGGTGAAATTATTTCTGAATCCTGCTCCAGTCTTGCCCCAATAACATCATTCCAAATATACAATTCTCTCAAGGAAAAAAAATTGTTTTCTATTTCTACGAATGTTTTTTTATTTTTATTTTTCATTTTTTTTTAGTCACAAATCTAAAATTTGTAGGAGTCAGAGTAGAATATCTCTCAGTGCGATTCCACACCCCGGTTTTAAACCTCTTCTATTATGTTTGATAATTTGTGTTAACCATCCAATCATCTACCACCATAAAACATTTTATTGGTCTTCCGGCTCATTTTATATGTGCAGTACAGTCTTTCCTAACGGGGATTTACGCGGTAGCCTAATAACAATGGGAATGAAGGAAAGAAGGCAAGAAGGAAGGGGGGGGGATAGTACTAGGATAGCTATAGGTGTAAACACCGAAGGAGGGTTGGGGGAACCTCTGCGTCACAGTTACGTGATTAAGTACCACTTCTTCGAAACGCTGTGAAGGAAGGGAAGAAGTTGCTCTTTTTTTCTAAGTAAACAGGTTAATTAGGCACATCTGTCAATTCATTATACCACCAAATATTAGGCCAATGTTTGAAACATTCATTGCTGTAGTTTCATGGAAATTCATAAGCCGGTTTGTTAGATATTTGGGAAAAACACTATTACACGGCCTCTGCAAACAATAGTAAATGTCGGGCACAATCACGAAGCCTGTGAAGAAGAATCTACGTGTGGCAAGTGTGGCTTGGGGACGCATCACACGCTCTTGCACTCTGTGAAGAAAACCCCTCCAAGGGACAGTGCGAACTCCAAGAGAGCAACTGTGTCCAAGACATGTGACAAGCCGGGACGACTAGCAATGCACCGCCTGATAGAACTAACACCGAAACCACTCCAGAGGCTGGGACTTCTGCGACGAAGGGGCACGTACACGCCATGTCCACTGACCGACGACCGGATGGTCGTACATGTTGAAGCTCATCCCAGTCGTGGTGAACGGAACGTGCACTACGATTGGCTTCATAGATGGAGGAGCCGCACCCACGTTAGCCGCAAGGAGCCTAATAGATCAGTTAGGTGTAATGGGAAGGCCTTGCAACCAGACCATGGTGACAGAGGCCGGTACATTCGCCTGCAAGGAAGTGGTCCAACTCACCCTTGGTAACATCAACGGAGGTGAGGAGGAAGAACTAGTAAAAGAAGTCTTTGTTACTGACAAAATTAATGTGTCAACGGACTACATAATGCCTTCGGACTGGCTGAAGAGATGGCCACACATGGCAGACGTAGAGCTGCAAAGTCCATAAATTTCCCATCAATTATAAATGCAAGCATGGCAAAGAAGAAAAACAAGAAATACCAAGAAAAGATCAAAATTGGAGGAGAAGATTTAAAATCCCTTTTGTTGCAAGATCAAGAGAGTGATGATACAGTCACCAGCAAGCATTGGTTATTTACCATCAAAAGAAATAAAGACAAATGTTTTCACAAGTTAGCTAAGTGAAGGCCATGATTTTAAAAAGTATACCAATAATGCTGGATTGCAGGAGATCTTTTTAGAAATAAGTAAAGTAGACGTTGGTGTCAGTATACCTGAAATTGACTGGCAGAAACCAGACCTCTTTAGAACATTTAAAAAAATTAGGAAAAATTTCAAGTCCATAAATTTCCCATCAATTATAAATGCAAGCATGGCAAAGACGAAAAACAAGAAATACACAGAAAAGATAAAAAAAGGAGGAGAAGATTTAAAATCCCTTTCGTTGCAAGATCAAGAGATTGATTATACATTGGAGTTGGAACTTGATGGGAGATCTTTTCAGCTGTATAGAAACTAACTGGAATGGTGGTGTGTATATAGGTTCATAGTAACAGCCTTGCAATTGTTGTTGCCAATGGAAACATGGGGATCTAAAGAAAATTTTAAAGTCCTTAAACAAACAAATATATACTAAGAAGTGGTATAAAAGATACTATATACTTAGGCATCTTACTTCAGAATTTTTAGATATCATCATTTGAAAATCATATGATGAAAACACATGTCATTAGTAAGGTGGTAGTATGGGTCATTGAGAAACTAGCTTTTACACTTGTAAAAATCTATTTTTATGTTACCGAAGGCAGGGTAACATGATATCAAATGATATTCTACTTGAAAAGTGATTTTAGAAAAATACACAAGGATGGTGTTTCTCATATGGAAAGTACTGGAGCACTAAAGTTACTGAAAAGGAAAACTGCTTTGAAAATAGCTCAAGACCAGTCAAAATATGGAAACTGCAGCCTTCCCCCTAAGTTAGGATTTCTCCCAAAGGTTCTAGATGGAGTGAGACCTCTCATTAGGTCCCAGAGTTTAGGGATAGTGGAAAAGCTCCCTCACCTCTTCGGGTAAGATGGGTCTCCAAGTACCTGGATCACGAACACAAGCTTCCAGCCCTGATTACGTTTGTGGAGAGACAGGCACTGGTCGCTAAAGAACTGAAGTACTACGAGTGCGACCGTCTTCCATCCAAGGGGAAACCTGAGGGCTCGAGTAAGCCGATCAAAGCTAAAGCCTTGCCTGTTCACCACAGCTCTCCTTCCGACAATGGGATATATTGCGTATACTGCAAGAAAAATAAGCACGGAATTCAGTCGTTTCACCGATTCCAAAGCCTCAATTTGGATGACCGTTGGAATGCTGTGGTGGATGCCAAACTCTGCTTCAGATGCCTACTAAAGTTTCCAGAGGCCGTGTAATAGTGTTTTTTTTTTTTAATAACTTCTAAAATAACTGATGGATTTCCATGATATCAAAGCAGGGAGCGCTTCATACAATGGCCTAATTTTGGGAAATACTGTGCATTGCCAATTACGTTTCATTAACTTTTTTTACTTACAAAAATGAGTCTAAAGCCAGTCTTGGCCACCCACACATTCGCAAAAGTGATGACGTCCCTCAGTGACGTTGTTATAACGTTTCTTCCCCAGTACCTCCCATCCCACGAATTGTTAAACGCCTGTTCAACTCCATAGATAATTGTCATATGACCTACCCCAAGCAATACGAAATTCTTTGTCAGTAAAAGTTCAGCATACCTGGTAATGTGATTCGTGACTTTAGACTTTACCTAAACACAAGACCAACCTTTTATATCTTACCCACTCGCTTACATTGAAGATCAAGAATGAGACTTATGACAGGAGACGAAAGAAGCCATGCTAACCCTACACTTCGCACTTCAAGCGAGTGTTGGTAAAGCAATAGAAATATAGTTTTCTTTAGGTTGAGCCGTAGGACTCTTTCTTCCATACAACGCAGGTTACTCGATACATCAATTACCAGGAAGAAAATGACAGAGCATTGTTTGATATAATTTATCATATAAATTTCACCAGAGAGAGTAGCTTGAATTCCTTAGAAGGTAGACTTCTAAAAGATGTTTCATATAAGGGCATTGACATCGGCCATTTGATAAATTTTGAAATCATATATATATATGGCTAGCAATATATTGCAATATATCATGTACTTATTAAAGTCATACTTTTCTTACCGATTTATACTAATTTTCAGGCGGTTTCTTTTTTTCTCTGTTGTAAATGGTGAAGAGTTTCAGCGCAATTGTAGTTTTGCAATGGCGAGGACAAAGCAACGTATTTGCCATGACTAAAGTCGATTATGTATGAAATAGTTCAGAGCTACTACAACAACTGCTGCCGATGATTACCTTGGATGTACTAAAAGGGCTCTGAGGTAGGAGTCGAAGTCGGTGAAATTATTTCTGAATTCTGCTCCAGTCTTGCCCCAATAACATCATTTCAAATATACAATTCTCTCAAGGAAAAAAATTTTCTATTTCTACTAATGTTTTTATTTTTTATTTTTTTTACTTTTTTTTTTTTTTAGTCACAAGTCTAAAATTTTGTAGGAGTCAGAGTAGAATATCTCTGTGCGATTCCACACCCCGGTTTTAAACCTCTTCTATTATGTTTGAAAATTTGTGTTAACCATCCAATCATCTACCACCATAAAACATTTTATTGGTCTTCCGGCTCATTTTATATGTGCAGTACAGTCTTTCCTAACAGGGATTTACTCGATAGCCTAATAACAATGGGAATGAAGGAAAGAAGGCAAGAAGGAAGAGGGGGGTGGGTAGTACTAGGATAGTCATAGGTGTAAACACCGAAAGAGGGTTGGGGGAACCTCTGCGTTACAGTTACGTGATTTAGTACCACTTCTTCGAAACACTGTGAAGGAAGGGAAGAAGTTCCTCTTTTTTTCTAAGAGTAAACAGGTTAATTAGGCACATCTGTCAATTCATTTTACCACCAACTTGGTATTTGTACAGCCCCAGTCTGACAAAGTACGAGCCCAGACAGCTTGGGCTTGTTCCTTTTGGAAGATAACAGTTGCTTTAGGGACTTTTTCCATCCTGACCAGGGCATTCTCCATCAATCGTACTAAAGCATTGAAGGGAAACCAGAGATCATCTGGGTAGAATTCGAGGTCCGATAAAGGTTGAGTACCCAGTCCTTCAATGGTAAGAGTGCCATCTAAGTAAGGAGCATGGAGAGCAAACTGCCAAGGGTCGTTCTTATCGAACGGCGGAAGCTTTTAGGCATCTGGGACTGCTGACAGAGCTGCTTGAGATCCGGAGTGGAGCAGACCTGCAATCAACAATTTGATTGGTTTTAATTGCTCTGCCACTAAATCAGATACTGACCGAGAGTCAGTAGAAGAGGCCGGAGTAAGAGAGTACATTCTCTCCTCCAGCCTTTCATCCAACACATCTCTGACCCTGGACAACAGCTTGTCCGCCAGAAGGTCAGTTTGTTTTTCGAGCTCCGTCGTCTTAGACTTAGCGGATTTACTCCTCTGTCCTTTAGAAGGAGGAGGAACCTTGATAGCTAGCAAAGAGTCAGATGAAGTCTATGGCCTAGAGACCAGAGACAACGCTGCTGATGCCGATGGAGCTGATTTCAGAGCCTTAGATGAAGGCTTGGATACCTTTAACCCTGGATAGGTACGCTCCTCGGACACCCCTTTAAGGGTATACTCGGACGCGCGCGACCCCGACGGCAAAAAAAATTCTTGAAAAATCAGTTTTTGCAGTAACCTCTTTTTTTTTTGCCAAAAAAAACTTCAATGAATGCTTAAAACAACTGTAAAGATAAATACTACTTATCTGCAGAAAAAATATTTATTATAAATATTTTTAAAAATTAAGTAGAAAAAAAAGACCTTACATAAAAATTCATAAAAAAAAATGTATACATATATACACAAATCCTTTTAGGAATTGATTCTTGAATGTTTAGGACACATCTTGATGTATTTTGGATGAAGTCAGACCCATGGAGGTGAAGATCTGAAATGAGAAAAAAAGGGTAACTTTTTTTGGCCAAAAATATTTGTCCAAATTTCATGATTTTTTTTGGGTACCCAAATGAAATAGGAAGTGGCTAATTTTTTTAGGGAATAAACATATGTTATCCTAAAATAGGAATATGTAAAAAAAATCTTCATTATTTTGTAAATTACATTTATATCGGGGGCCATATCTAAAGGTAATTTTTTGAGTACTTAGAAATTTCGTAAAAAAATACATATTTAATATATAATATGATATTTATGCAGGTAAAAATATACCAAAATATCACAAATTCTATAGGGAACAAGAATATATATAGATAGGGCAACTTACACTTCGGATATGTCCACAAAATGGCCGCCAACCACACTGACTCAGACTCCCTAATCTGCCACATGAAATGTAGGAAGGGTATGTCAATTTCAAGGTGTTATTTACTAATCTAATTATTCTTGGATATGCATAAAAATTGTGTGGTGGGTTGCTGGATAATTGTCGATTATTTTACGACTATAAAATTAGAATTCTGACCCCAAAAACAATTTTTGAAGGGAAATAAAATCGAAAAAAAAAATGTATAACAATATAATCTAGCTAAAAAAATTTGATGATATTCAATCAAAAAAGAAGTAAACAAAATTTTCCGACAAATAAACATCTAGATGAATCATTACTCTGATAGTTCCTTAGTACGTAGTAATTTTGAAAGAAATGGGAAAAAATGAAAAAGTGGCAATCGCAGGAAAATCGAACACATACCTATATATACGCCATATCTGGCTAAAAATAAAAATAGGCATGGGTAGCCAGATCATCTAGAAACACTTTCCAACACTATAAAAATACAAGTTTTGCGACACTACTTGCCAATTCCTTACGGTAACATGACTAAGCAAAAAAATGCAAAACAAATAAAAAGGGGCACTCGCGGAAAAATGGCCATTCTAATATACGGCATTTCGGAAAAAAAAAAATTTCAGCCACGTGCTAGGCAAACTATCAAGGCACATTTTCCGACAAATAAACATCTAAATGAATCATTACTCTGCGATAGTTCCTTAGTACGTAGTAATTTTGAAAGAAATGGGAAAAAACGAAAAAATGGCAATCACAGGAAAATCGAACACATACCTATATATACGCCATATCTGGCTAAAAAAAAAGATAGGCATGGGTAGCCAGATCATCTAGAAACACTTTCCAACACTATAAAAATATAAGTTTTGCGACACTACTTGCCAATTCCTTACGGTAACATGACTAAGCAAAAAAATGCAAAACAAATAAAAAGGGGCACTCGCGGAAAAATGGCCAACATTCTAATATACGGCATTTCAGAAAAAAAAAATTCAGCCACGTGCTAGGCAAACCATCAAGGCACATATTCCGACAAATAAACATCTAAATGAATCATTACTCTGTGATAGTTCCTTAGTACGTAGTAATTTTGAAAGAAATGGGAAAAAACTAAAAAATGGCAATCACAGGAAAATCGAACACATACCTATATATACGCCATATCTGGCTAAAAAAAAAAAAGATAGGCATGGGTAGCCAGATCATCTAGAAACACTTTCCAACACTATAAAAATATAAGTTTTGCGACACTACTTGCCAATTCCTTACGGTAACATGACTAAGCAAAAAAATGCAAAACAAATAAAAAGGGGCACTCGCGGAAAAATGGCCATTCTAATATACGGCATTTCAGAAAAAAAAAAATTTCAGCCACGTGCTAGGCAAACCATCAAGGCACATTTTCCGACAAATAAACATATAAATGAATCATTACTCTGTGATAGTTCCTTAGTACGTAGTAATTTTGAAAGAAATGGAAAAAACGAAAAAATGGCAATCACAGGAAAATCGAACACATACCTATATATACGCCATATCTGGCTAAAAAAAAAGATAGGCATGGGTAGCCAGATCATCTAGAAACACTTTCCAACACTATAAAAATATAAGTTTTGCGACACTACTTGCCAATTCCTTACGGTAACATGACTAAGCAAAAAAAATGCAAAACAAATAAAAAGGGTCACTCGCGGAAAAATGGCCAACATTTTATTATACGCATTTCAGAAAAAAAAAAAAATTCAGCCACGTGCTAGGCAAACCATCAAGGCACATTTTCCGACAAATAAACATCTAAATGAATCATTACTCTGTGATAGTTCCTTAGTACGTAGTAATTTTGAAAGAAATGGGAAAAAACGAAAAAATGGCAATCACAGGAAAATCGAACACATACCTATATATACGTTATATCTGGCTAAAAAAAAGATAGGCATGGGTAGCCAGATCATCTAGAAACACTTTCCAACACTATAAAAATATAAGTTTTGCGACACTACTTGCCAATTCCTTACGGTAACATGACTAAGCAAAAAAATGCAAAACAAATAAAAAGGGGCACTCGCGGAAAAATGCCCAACATTCTAATATACGGCATCTCAGATAAAAAAAAAAAAAGACATGCACGTGTTAGCCCAACCATCAAGGCACACTTTCTAACACATAAACATGAAAAAAAATCAATAATATACGGCAATTCCTTACTACGTAGTAAATTTTTACAAATATTGAAAAAAAAAAACAAATTGGCAACCGCAGTTAAATACCCCCCATACCAATATCTACGGCGTATCTGACAAAAACAAAGTCACGCATGGGTAGCCAGATTATCTAGACACACTTTCCAACACTAAAAAAGCAAAAGTTTTGCGATACTATTTGGCAATTTCTTACGGAAAAATGACTTGGCCAAAAAATTAAAAAAAATGAAAAAGGGGCACTCGCGGTAAAATGGTCCTCGTGGTGATGAACGACATTTCAACTAAAAAAAAATCATGCACATGGTAGCCAAACAATCCACCAAGACTTTCCACAACTGATAACCTATACAAGTTGCACCATTCTATGATAATTTCATAATACGTAATAACTTTGATAATTATGCAAATTACCTCAGAAGGGTAAACTCGGTCGCGCTCGACCCTGATGCGTCTCAGAAATCTGGGAAGGAGTACAGCTACAGCGATGCACATCTGGACACTACCAGAGCGTGTAGGCGAGACACCGACTGCAGGTCGATCACCCACAAATTCAGTCACGGGGGTGAGTCACGTGAGAAAAACCTCTTTTGTTTTGACGCTCGGGGTCGCGGACGACCCACCGTACCGTTCCAGGGTTAAGGGCTTAACCTTGGGTCGAACTGACAAAGCTCCTTCCCAAGGTGAAACAGCGGGCTTGTCAAAGCCTAAGAAAGAGGAAGAAGGAGGAGGAGTAGGAGAAAAGAAGCAACCTGCCGTATCCTCTGCACCACTTGCCTGCTCATCCATCGGTTCCAGATGGATGTCCAAAGCAGCTACGTCTCCCGACAGTTGCTGGTCTTTCTGAGGGTGGAGCCATTGCAGCTCGAATGGCGTCTATGATGGGGGGAGCTACTCCTTTCTCCACGGACGCCGACGGGGAACCAGGAAACAAAAGAGATGCCATGTCGCCGTCCAGGACATAAGGGCAACCTTGAGGGGCATTACGGCCAAAACCGGAGACCCACTGCCGGAGACTTGTTTTAGCCGTCTTCAAACCTTCCTCGTCCGCCTATAAGAGGGGATAGGATTATAAAACTCATACTAAGACTGAAAAAGCGATAATGTCTATATAAAAAAAAATAGAAACCGTGAGTATGAACATTTGAGAAACATATAAGGTCTGTGTCTTCTTCAATTGCACAAAAAATAGGCTTATTGTGAAAGTCTTTCAAGATTTTCGGTGATCAATCTATTCTGAAGAAGTGTTTTAATTCTTTCATTCTACCTTGTTTTGAGTATTGTTCTCCTGTCTGGTGTTCAGCTGCTGATTCTCATCTTAATTTGTTGGACAGAAACTTACGGTCTATTAAATTTCTTATTCCTGATCTAGATATTAATCTCTGGCACCGTCGTTCAATTAGTTCATTATGCATGTTGCATAAGATTTTTCATAACTCTGACCATCCTTTACAGTCAGATCTCCCTGGACAATTCTATCCTGTTCGTAATACTAGGCAGGCAGTTAATTCTAATAGCCAGGCCTTCTCCATCACGAGGCTCAATACTACGCAGTACTCTAGAAGTTTTATTCCAGCTGTGACCAAGTTGTGGAATGATCTTCCTAATCGGGTGGTTGAATCAGTAGAACTTCAAAAATTCAAAGTTGGAGCAAATGCTTTTTTGTTGACCAGGCGGACATGAGTCTTTTTATGGTTTATTTATGACATATTTGTTTTTGATGTTAATAGTTTATATATGTCATGTTTGTTTTGACGTTGTTACTTATTTTAGAATGATTTATTGTTGATTTGTTCTCTTCATTTATTTATTTCCTTATTTCCTTTCCTCACTGGGCTATTTTTCCCTTTTGGAGCCCATGGGCTTATAGCATCTTGCTTTTCCCACTAGGGTTGTAGCTTGGATAGTAATAATAATAATGATTATGATAATAATAATAATAATAAATTTTACCTCATCATTCAATAAGATCGAAATCATCTCGAAGCACAGCGAGCATGATTCCGGGAACCAAACCATGTAAGGAGTTAGGCCCTCCTCCAGGGCGAAGGAAATCGCACAATGGGCATGCGACCGTCAGACGTCATGGCCCACCGGATCGATAAAGGCTGCTGAACAGCCTTTGAAGGCGCAGCGGGCTTTCTGTAATATAAAGTTTTCTTTAAGTACACCGCCTCCTGGAAAATTTTATCTAAACTTAAACTAATGGGGTATGCAAGTAGTCTTAACCTGACATGCATATGGAAGACTTGCCGTAGCTAGTCGCCACCATTATAGGAGAGAGAGTACTGTAGCATATGAGTACTTGTAAGAAATGATAATTAGGGTTCACTATTCTCCTCCGTTGCACCCCGGAGGTCCGGAGAACGACTGCGTAAAAGAATGGTAAGAAGGTAGTTAAACATTTTGTAGTCAATGAATCTACTATTATTAGTGCCATGCATCTCCGGTAAAACCGGTTGAACAGATTAGAAATACCGGAGCCAGAACGAGTACCACATTCAAAACTGGATAATCTGTCGAGGGGAGATGCTCCCAATCGTCATAGGAATCACCTGAGATAAGCATCAGTCACTTATACGATATCAAAATAGCAACGACGTTCCCTGCTCAAACCTCTGTGCCGATGGAGATCTATCGGCGGAGCTCCGGCGATAGGGCTCCGTAACGTAATTCTTGATGAATTATTAACTTTCTGTCCTGTCCCCTATTATCCCCAAGTCATAGCGGGGGAGGGACTTGAAGGAAAGAGGGGGGGGAACGCAGACGGCGGCTCGGAGAGCAGGCCATGTAGGGGATCCTAACATAAGTCGGGATAAGGTACCAAGACTGGCTCTAACACAAAATGTTACCGCAAACTGCCATTTGAATAAAATGAACTGATAACTAGAGAAAACTAGCTAGTGGGCAGAATAACCTTATGACACTTTGTTGATAAATAAAAGTACTTGATAAGACATAAAAAGAGAGGGGGAGTAACCAGCCTCTCTTGGACAGGTAGAATCTATAATTCCATAGAGCCTACGTGTATTAGGCAGAATAGCAGTACTTAACAAAAGTAACAAGAGGGGGGAACTCTAGCCTCTCTTCAGTAAGGTTACCTCTACTTACACTAGAATATAATAAAAAAACGAACCCTATGTGAATAACAGTCGTTACTCTCTAGCAATAAATATACAATTACAAAAGTCATAATAAAAATGAAATAAGCAAAGAAGAGAGGACTAAAAGGCCAGGACAGAAAGAGATAATTCCTTTCCAGCGTCAGTGAAGCAAAATACGTGAAATGTGAGACACCTACCGGCCAAGGGGCTCTTTTCTTCGCTTAAGGAGGCTATACTAAAATAAAAATACGAGGCTTGGAAGCGACTCATGTTTACAATGCAAAAACGAACCAAATATGGTAAATCTAACATAAAGGTCCAGGAATGAAAACTGTAAACTATACAAAATGAACCTTTAAACGTGAGAATGCAATGAAACTACTATTGGCCCGAAAAATACCTAACTAGGTAGATAAACAAACACATGCTGTGTACGCGCTAGATGGCTGCACATGGCCAAAGCCTTGCGCCAGCAAACATGCTAAAACGCGGGTTTAAGACAAAAATTCTTAACACTGAATCGAAAAACAGAATTTAGGGTACTTAACATTGGTGCAGGGGTAAGTAGAGTCTCAGCCATCTCAAAAAAGGTCCAAAAAAGCACGAAAAGAATGGGCACAAAGCAAGGGGCACAACGCTTCACGAGTCCAAAAGGAAGGATGTTAGATGGCGCTGGTGTCAGGCGTTGGTGGGGTGGTCCAGGCTGTTGCGGTGGAGACCGCTATTACGGCACACCTCTCTTGTGTATATTGACGAAGGAATATTCTAAATGGAAGACGACCTGTGAATAGTGGCTTTCACACGCCCTTTCTTTATACAAGACGCCCTTAGGGTGCTCGCGCGAGGGTAGTAACCTCTGCATACCAATACTTTAACTTTCTCTGGTATATTTGGAATATATTTATATCAGAAAAGTGACAAGAAGGACCTTTTCACCGGCGAACACAGGTCGACCCAGAAAAAGGATTTTGAACGAAGCGAAAAATCTATTTTTGGGTGAGATAGCCATGTCGTCTTGATGGAAGGTTCCTTCAGTAGCTTCCTAGGGTATATTTAACTACAGTGGATATTCCCAGAGAATTAGACTAAAGGTTATCACAGAATTCTAACTTCTGGTGCGAGTACCCTAAGGGTTTCCCTCTAGGATATCGTATATCAACAGGGGACGCATGTATTAACACGCCACATAGCTATCTGCACCCCATATAGAGTTAACACTTCGATATGGAAAGGTGGCTGAGTAACTGAGGAGCCGTTCCAAAGTTACTCTCATCCGTGGCTACTTTTGGTACTCGAGACGTAAACAAACGGGCGCCATTGCTAAATGACGTCACGTCCGTCCTCATCCTGAGTTCAGCTTCTACCAATCTCCGATACAGTAGGTCAGGGAGGGGCCTGAAAGGCTGAACTAGAATAGACGGGAGGGTCCATCAGGACGACATGGCTATCACACCCAAAAATAGATTTTTCGCTTCGCTCAAAATCCGTTTTTTGGGCTCAAGCCATGTCGTCCTGATGGAAGTGTACCAGAGAATTAATGTATCGTGGATTTTTTCCCCTTTAATCCAAGTGCCAAGGGCTTCGAACAGTATTATAGTACATGTCCTTACCAGAGATTCTATGATGAACTGGCTTCCTGGCCCCTGGCAGGGAAGTCCTGGTGGACAATAGGAACATCGCGAAGCAATCATTTAAGAACTACTCACCCGGTGGAGAGATCATGCTGGTCTCGGAGACAAGACAAAGGTTAATATTCGAGTAGGAATATTATCAAGCATAAGTAAGTATATAACATAATTACTACTCAGCTGGTGGAGAGATCATGCTGGTCTCGGAGACAGGACAAAGGTTGATATTCGAGTAGGAATATTATCAAGGCATAAGTGAGTATATAACATAATTACTTATATTATTCTTTTAGATCATCATTAAAGAGGTAAATGAAACTATAACAATAGTATATTTCTTAATAAGGAATAGGAGTGAAAGGAGACGCACATGGAAATAAAATACATTTTATTTTTAAGATTGCAGATCATTATGGAAGTAATTACAATAATGATTATAGAATTTATTTACAGTAATAAAGAAAAACACTCCATGCCCCAGGGCATGTGGCACTCGTGTAAATTCTATGACATTTCACCTTGGTAAAGAACAGTCTATTAGAAACATTAAGTGTCCATTAAATCACTATGTATCACGATAGGGTCAACACAGGCACCTGTAGAGTTAAGAGTCCCAAGTAACTCGCTGTTCCATGTAGATTTAAGCAGCAGGTTTCATAACACTACCTGCAGCTACCACGAAATGTTTCACTTCGTGCACTTGTTTTGCATAGTGCTTGAAGAAAACGCGTGATGATTTCCAGCCTGTAAAGCTCTTGAGGCTTTCGAAATCCATACTCCGGAAGAAATTCAGAGAAGAAGCGACTTTTCTAGGATCGTGACCTGCGGGTGTACTGTCAGGATCCGCTCTGCGAATGAAGTAGGTGATTTTCGCTCTTAGTTGTTTCAGTGACAGGTCGCTACCCGATGTTTCTCCTTTGAAGAGTTGTCCTCCACCGAAGTCTGAAGTTCTTCGAAGATAGACCTTAATACTCTCTACTGGGCATAGAGAGACATCTTCCTTCAGGGGGCAGATTCTCTAAGGGCCCCATCTTTTGGTGGGTAGTTCATTCTTAGCGAGAAACGTCGGATCGGGGAAGAGGGTAAGATCTCCTGTCTCGGCGAACAGGATATGACCCTCTTCTCTTGATAGTGCCACTATTTCACTGACTCGGGCTCCCGAGGCGAGAGCAGAAAGGAAGATAATTTTTTGAGTCAGGTCTTTCAGAGGGCACGAATCGTTGTCCAGGCTAGAAGCAAAATGGAGCACCTTGTCCAGGGACCAGGAGATAGGTTTTGGTGGAGGTGCTGGGCGTAGTCTAGTGCATGCCTTTGGCAGTTTATTGAAGATATCACTGGACAGATCAATCTGGATGGCGTATAGGAGTGGTCTAGTCAAGGCCGATTTACAAGTGGAAATAGTGTTGGCCGCTAACCCTTGTCCATGAAGGTGAATGAAGAAGGACATGCAAAAATCAATGGTGATTTCCGTAGGATTTTTTGCCTTGACGAAGGAAAACCACTTTTTCCAGGAAGATTCGTACTGCCTTCTGGTAGACTCTGTCTTGTACTCCTCGAGGAAGTCTAAGGTTTTCTTCCAGATCCCAAACCTTTTCTTTGCGGCTTAGGAGAGAAAATCATGAGATGAAGGTCCCTGACTTTCAGTGATTTAGCGAAGACAGTCGACTTCTGTACTTGTTGAGAGAGAACTGGGCCCAGTAGGGGGATCAGCGTGGGTTGCAGCTCCAGGACCAGGGGATACCAATTGCTCCGGGGCCACTTGGGAGCCACTAGGGCCGCTGTCCCTTTGAAGGTTCTCAGTTTGGATAGGACTTTCAGCAGAAGGTTGGGAGGAGGGAACAGGTATATCTTGGACCATCTGTTCCAATCCAGGGACATGGCGTCCACCGCTTCTGCCTTGGGGTCCTCATACGGGGCCACATATCGAGGAAGTTGATTGTTGTCGCTCGTCGCGAAGAGATCGATCTGAAGTTCCGGGACTTGGTGAGAGATGAAGGAGAATGATCTTGCATCTAGAAACCATTCCGACTCTATTGGGCTTGTCCTCGATAGAGCGTCCGCCGTCACGTTGCGGAATCCTTGTAAGTAAACTGTCTGACTACCATCTAGTTGTCCAGAGTCAGACGGATGTGGATCGAGGGAGGCGGGGAGAGTTTTTTCAGGGTGAAAGAACCGCCATGGCCTCCAAGATGTTGATGTGAAACATCTTGAATAGGGGAGACCATGTTCCTTGAACCTGCTGTTGGTGGGAGTGACCTCCCCAACCCTCCAGTGAAGCGTCCGTGTGGATGTTGATCGATGGAGGCGGGTTTTGAAGAGGGATGGACCTTTTCAGGGCCTTTGCTTCTGACCACAGCTTTAAAAGTAAGCGAAGTCTGTTTGGAAGCTGTCTCTTGAGGTCTCTTCGAGCGATGGATGCGAATCATCTCCAGACTCCCGCGGCATCCTTTAGCTGTGCGCGAAGCACTGGATTTGTCACAGAGGCGAACTGTAGAGAGCCGAGAACTTGTTCCTGTTGCCGTCTTGAGATCCGTTTGGATTTTAAAAGCCTTCTGACAGACCCTGCTATTTCCTTCCTTTTCTTCTGTGGAATGGAAAGGCGGTGTGACTGAAGGTCCCAATGGATTCCCAACCATTGGAACTTCTGAGCTGGAGAGAGGCGAGATTTTTTTGCATTTATCTTGAAGCCCAGATGCTCTAGGAACTGGGTGACTTTGTTGCAGGCTCTCAGACAATCTTCGGGCGATGTCGACCAGACTAGCCAGTCGTCTAGGTAGGCCATCACTTGGACGCCTTGAAGACGTAGCTGTTGGACGATTGCGTCTGCCAGCTTGGTGAAGATCCGTGGAGCCACGTTGAGCCTGAAGGGCATGGCCCTGAAGGCGTAACTTTTCCATTGGAGTCGAAATCCTAGGTAGGAGGAAGCGTAGTGATTCATTGGAATGTGCCAGTAGGCATCCGCCAGGTCTATGGAGACCGTATAGCCCCTGTGAGGCAGAAGGGTCTTTATTTGTTGCAGAGTCAGCATCTTGAATTTGTTGTTCGCAATGAACTTGTTGAGAGGGGACAAGTCTAGAATGACTCTTGAGTTTGTCTGAGTCTTTTTGGGAACACAAAAGTCTCCCGTGGAACCTGGTTGACTTTACCCTCCTGATCACCTTCTTGTTCAAGAGTTCCAGGACATATTCTTCCAGGAGGGGGGTTGACTGTTGGAAGAATTGCTGGAAGGATGTGGGTGGTTGAGTTCAGCTCTTCAGTCCTTTCTTGACGATGCTGTGTACCCAAGGATCGAAGGTCCAACGATCCTGGAATTGGCGGAGTCTTCCTCCCACCGGAAGCACTTCATTGCTTCTGGTGTCCCGAGGGTTTGCCACCTCGGCCGCTAGCTCCCCTTCCTCCTCTGCCTCTGGAGGGACGGCGAGAAGAATCTCTGCCAGAGCCTCTGCCTGAGCCCCTACCTTTGGGGTGAAGACCGTTGACTGCGACACCACCGGCTGGGGGACCAATTGAAAGATCTGTTGTGGCTGCGTAGCCAATAGGGGAGTAGCGGGACCCAGAAACTGTCGTCTTGGTTGACGTTGCTGGGGTCTGGGTTTTGAGGATTTCCTCTTAGGCTGAGGGCCATCGTCCTGAGAGGACTTCCTCTTTCGGGACATGCCCCACTTGTGGAGAAGGTTCCTGTTCTCCGTGACAGCTTTGTCCACTATCTCTTTCACCAAGGTAGATGGGAAGAGATGTTTGCCCCAGATATTGGAGGAAATCAGAGTCTCCGAGGTTCGTGTTTCACTGTTGCACTGGCGAATACGAATTCCCTACAGGCTCTGCGAGCCCTAGCGAAACTGTACAGATCCTTGGTCACAGTCGCCAGGTGTGACTTAGCAAGGACCATGTAAAAGTCCGGGACTCTAGTGTCTCCGGCCATGAGTTCTAGCTGTACCTGATGTGACAGCGAAGCGGCGAGTCTCTCCTTAGTATCCTGTTCCCTACGAAGTCGTGGGAGGTCCTCGTTGAATTAACGACCAGCTACATCAGGTTCTAGCTTTCCTACCATGAAAGTCAGCTGGACGTCTTTCCGGTACCTATCATCGGGGGGAAGAGTAAGGGAGAAGGGTCTGCACTCCTCCAGTGCAGGGAAAGGCTTCCCTTCTTCCTCCTTGGAAGGCGTTTTCAATGAAGGGGAAGGTCGCAGTTGCTGGAGCAACAAAGGTTGGATGCTTCTTGCTCAGCGCTGGCATCTTGGAGTTTATGAAACCCCGACTCTTCACTGCCTGAGCTAGCATAGCTTGGGCCTTCGCGAGATCGAACACTATCACTTCCTTTGGTTCGGTCTCTTTTTTTTTTTAGGCTGGTTCGGACCTGAGCCGGACGTAACAGTCCGGATAAGCCTCGAAGTTCGGGAAGAACTCCACTTCTTCTAGAAGAATAGAGCCAACCCTTTCACTAATGTATATTTTGCCAGGAGTGATTGGCATATGCTCGGCTTATCTCCAAGGGTTAGCTTCCGAGCAGGTGGGGAGGTCCTTAACCGAAATCTAATTCGGTTGTTTGAAGCCAACAAGAGTCGTCCGGAATTGTTCCTGGGTCTCTCGCAGCTTCTTGTCCATGAGGGCTTCAAGCATTCTGAAGACCTCTTGAGTGGCCGATGGAAGAGGGTCCGGGGTGGCAGAAGTCGAAGGAACAGGTTCCTCGGACGGCGCTGGAGTTGCTGGGGGAGCTGGAGCGACCTCATTCTCCGAGTCAGGGTATTCCACCTGATCTTCCTCATAGTCGAGCTCCTCGCCCATGAGGTTCTTCTCAGTCTCTTCAGACACCTCCGACATACGTTCCACGTTGTCGGAATCAAGATGGCACTCACGCAAGGACTGTGCCATGACGGTCTGGTTCAACCACTATTTGGACGGTGGAAATTTGTTCTCGAGGGACCACCGAGTCCTTGGATGCTTTCGGAAAAAGCAAAGCCCTCAAGTCTTCATTGAGAAGATACGATCCAGTGACGTTCTTTTGGAAGCCACGCACCCATTTGCGTAGCTTCTCTCTAGCGATGTCCCTTACTTCCGTGGTAGGAGGATCGTTGAACACCTCGTCAAGAAGACTCTTGCAGACTGAACAGTTCTGCGGGTCCCAGAATTTAAGGTCGCCTTTCTTGGCGGCGCAGGGGGCGTGGGTCCGGCACGCCTTGTGCCCGTAGAAGTCCGGGCGCTTAACTCCACAGAAGTTGCTTTCACACTTCATATACTCCTCCTGTAAAAGAAAGAGATCATGAGTACATGGAAGGCATAAGAATGACTTACATTACTCTAGACTTAAGAATAACTTGATCTATAATAGCATATTAATGTTCAAGATTGATGAGCAGGAAAGGAAGTAGATAGACACATTGTGATTCCCGCCCAGCCGGTTACCGTAACCTTATCCGTAGACAATTCCTTTTGACCCGAGGGTCTCAAATGAGGGAAATCCGTATGGATGAGCCAAGCTAGGCTTCTTAAAAAGGAATTGTCCGTAGAGTGTACAAGGATCTGAGACCACTCAGAGCCTTGGGGGAGAGAGGAAAATAGGATAAACCCCTTAGTAAAATGTAGGTTCCAGCAATCGACTGCACTGAAATGCACAGAATATGCTGGAAATGTTGTAATGTGCAATCAAACAGCATAGCCACTATATTAGTTGGTATAACAATACCTATATGGAGGTGGCCAGGCTATCTGGCTGCATCATATTGACTGCCGGCATGTTGCCGGCAGCCAGGGAAGGGGTACATGTCCATTAGCGTCTCATGGGGGGCGCCGGCAGACCGACGACACGCCGAAGGCCGGTCCTGCTGGGTGGAAAACATCAAGGAAGACACACTGAGCAACCGAGATGGACAATACCACATTGGCGACCGCCGGCAGATCGCCGGCAGAGGCGGTGGGCTCCGGCAGCCGGAGGCTGACGGCATGGTGAACCTTAGTTCAATTCATGATATATATATATATATATATATATATATATATATATATATATATATATATATATATATATATATATATATATATATATATATATACATATATATATATATATATATATACATATACATATACATATACATATACATATACATATATATATATATATATATATATATATATATATATATATATATATATATATATATATATATATATATATATATATATATATATATATATATATATATATATATATATATATATATATATATATATATATATATATATATATATAAATAAATAAAGGGTCGATACCTATATTGCCGGCATGTGGGCAGCAGACTCCGACAGTCTGCCGGCTGTCGCTAGGTAAATATAAGGGCGGATACCGCCGGAAGGCGGAAGCTTCCGGCACTCGGTAGGCTGACGTCTTAGAGGGGAGGTATCTTATGAATAGAGGTCACTTGAGGTAGTGGCGGTTATCGCCGGCAGTAGAGACGGCAAGGGACCGGCACCATGATAGAGAGAGAAAAAGGTAAGGAGGTATGGGGAGGGGTAATGTCCTATACCCCTCCGGCATCCCTCCGGAGAGAGTGCACTCATGATAGGAGTATGTACTCCTAACATCCGGCAGCAGTGGGCCGGCAGACGGCCGGGAGCCTGAGGTAACCCAAGGGAGGGATAGAGAGCACTCAAAGAGGGGGAATCCTCTGCCGGCAGGACCTCCGCCGACAACCACTCTTATAGAACACTATGAAGGGTATGTGTACCAGAGCGGCCAGCTCAGCAGGAAAACAAGGATAACCCTACCACTCCACCCAAGGGAGGAGTTGTAGGACAGAGGACAGGGGTGTGTAGGCAGGCCTACACCAAAGGGATAGAGCGGGGAAGGAGAAGTAGGGGTCTTTCTTAAATGGGTAGACACTGTATGAAAGCGGCCACCAAGGCAAGGGAGAACGATCCCTAACCTAGGATAGGTAGCCCAGATCAGGTACAGTACTAATGTACTGTCCTAAACTATAAGACAGTGTCTGCCCCCAGAGCTTAACTTAGATTAGGAGGACCAACTCCTAGGGTACGAAAGTCTGAAAGACACATCGCTAGTTGCAGGGAGGAAGGAGTAACCCAACCAAGTACAACTGGGGAAGGGCAGAGCCCTTCCTAATGTCTCAGGCGCGACCCTAAGGCCGGTTCATTCCCTTAGGGTAGGCTGAGAAGCGATAAATACTCTGGGTGAAGACAAGATTCTCCCTATAGATAAGGGAAAAGCAAGGCTACCCAGAGGGAATTACCTGTAGGCAAGGGGAATATGGAGCATACAAGGGTTCCTACATTAGGTTAGGAGGGGGTTGGTACATAAACCAACTCAGTCCCCTGAATGGTCCCCGAAGGCGAAAACACTTACATCACAGTAACTAGTATGTTTAATAATGCCAAAATCTTCATAACTTAACTTAGGAACACTGATATATATCATGCATGAAAATGAGCATTAGGCTGTCAAGCCTAGGGGCTAAGCTAGCGATCTAGTATGGGGTCGAACAGAGACCGTAGTCTAACGAGCGCTAAAACACGATATAATGATTTCCTAGCTATGAAGATTAAATAACTAATAATATTAATTAGTTAAAGGACCGGAGAAGGCTGTTCTGGCTAACTAAATAAGGCATGCAACGTGAACAGCGACGCCGTCATGGCGCGTCCAGTATCGGCACAGGTCCGCCACAAAACACAATATTTTAGGAAAAATAGAAGTTACTTTACGGCCAGAGCTTATTCAAACAATACTAGGACCTGGTACTCAACTTTCCAGAAGAAGGCGAGGCTGAAGGCTGCAACATTACGGCGATTTAAGCAGATAAAAGAGGCACTTGGGAAAAATCCGACTTAGCGTAGAAGCTACAGGCGAAAGGATGGGGACGGACGTGACGTCATTTAGCAATGGCGCCCGTTTGTTTACGTCTCGAGTACCAAAGTAGCCACGGATGAGAGTAACTTTGGAACGGCTCCTCAGTTACTCAGCCACCTTTCCATATCGAAGTGTTAACTCTATATGGGGAGCAGATAGCTATGTGGCGTGTTAATACATGCGTCCCCTGTTGATATACGATATCCTAGAGGGAAACCCTTAGGGTACTCGCACCAGAAGTTAGAATTCTGTGATAATCTTTAGTTTAATTCTCTGGGAATATCCACTGTAGTTAAATATACCCTAGGAAGCTACTGAAGGAACCTTCCATCAAGATGACATGGCTTGAGCCCAAAAAGCAATTTGTGAGTTTCAGCGATGTTTAGAACTTCGTCAATGAAATTATGTAAACATACCATCTACCGCCATCTTGGCAAAATGTGTATAGTATAAACAATCCTAAAAGAAATTTTTTTTACTCTGAAAGATAAAATTTTTATTTTACTTGAAAACACAGCTACAGTAGATGATTATACTGAGCACATATATTGAGTCAATCCTTGCAAACTACCATGCAAGTAGAAAAAATATCATAAGATGATTAAAACGCTGACAAGCAAAGCATCTGTTTATTTTTTTTTTTTTTTGGTTCGGTTATTGTGGCTGTAGGCATTTATGCAATGATTATGTACTGTAATGTTACTGATAGTACTTGTGTAATCTTATATTTTTCTGGCCCATTAAAGTAGAAGATGGAATTAATACAATTACCAGGTTACTGTACTGTAGATATAGCATACTGCGGAGTTATGTTATGCTTCAAGAAAACGCATAGGCTGTGTGTCAAGCAGTCTTGGCGAAAACACCGAACACTTGCAGTACAGTACAGTTGAGCCGACTGTAGTAATATTACTTTACATACATTACAGTAATATACCTTTTTGCACTTCAGTTTGAATAATGAAGCAAAATTGTTTGGCAAAGGACAACCACTTTGTCTGAAGTGCATTTGCTTTGAGATTTTATGCAAAAGTAAATGACAAAAGATCATATTTTGACGATTTTTATAGCTGAAAACGCAAAACTCCTCGACGGTTAGCAATATCTTTGACAATATTCAGTTTAGTTTGACATTATCTCTAAAACTAAATGACAATGTTGAAAAACCTTTGACCTTGTTTGAATTTATTTTAAGCAATTTATTAAAGGTTTAAAAAATACTAATATACAGTTTTGGAAGTTAAAGTTTTGATAGTTTATATAGGAAATATTAATTTCATTGTTATTACTGTTCTTAAAATATTTTATTTTCCCTTTCCTTTCCTCACTGGGCTATTTTCCCTGTTAAATCCCCTGGGCTTATAGCATTCTCCTTTTCCAACTAAGGTTGTAGCTTGGCAAGTAATAATGATAATAATGTCTTATCGTTGTAGTTTACATAGAAATTTTTGTCTATGAATATAAAGGGTGTAAATAATCGTATGTTTAGCAAATGCAGTCAAACAAAATATGTTTACTTAAAGTTAATCGAATCAAGATATAGTCCTTCACATTATCTGATTTAATTGAAGGATTTTACATTGCTTATACATACATAATGAAAAAACTTTCTACTCTAAAATATCCTCTTGGGTTACTCATTTGCAGAGTTAAGTATTGGAATGATTGTAATTAGAATCGCAGAGTTCTGGTGTTATGATGTTAAATGATGCATTTAATTTTTCAATTGACAACCTTTCCTGGAATTTCTTCAATGTCAGTCCTTCTCTTTGAGCCACCCTAACATTGCATATATTAGCTACATATATTAGATGGTTCATGATTCAATCTTTCAGGATAGAGAATACATTTTCAATAGGATTCAAAAATGGAAAGTGGGGAGGTAGTTTTTTAATCTTTAGATTTGGAAAGCATTCTTCATTATTTGTGGATAGGGGCGTCATCCATCACAATTATTGTGTCAGGGTTGTTGCATGCCGTGAGAATGGCTTCCAAGGACATTACACAGTTGGTAAAAATATACCTCTTAAGAGATAGTCAGTTTAATGTTTCTCTAATCCACATGTATTGGAGGTGGTAGGATTGAGGGTGTTTTTACCACGTTCTCCAACAATCCTAAGAACCCTTTGTTCTCAGGGAGCTCTCCCACAGGTCCTTTTCGTATATAGGTTAAACCAATAAAATCCTGTGCTCTTGCAATCCCTCTTCATGCATAGTGAGCAAATGCTGCGTGTTTCTGCTTTACTTTCTTTGAATTTCCACCTTGAAGAGTGGTACGACACATTTTCAGTGTTATGAGCTTCCATTGAGCTCTTTTGACGGTACAATGCCCTAGAGACTGACCATATATACGTGGCCACCATAGCTCCTCTCCACCCAAGCTAGGACCAAGGAGTGCCAGGCAATGGCTGCTGATGATTCTGCGGAGAGACCTGTAGGCCCCCCAAACCTCCCAACCTTAGCTCACAAAGGATGGTTAGGTTCCAGAGCCCAAGGAACAGAGCTTCAAGGGGCTCGAATCCCAGTCTGGCAATCACCAGGCAAGGATGCTACCACCAGGCCACCACAACCCTAATGGTCAAGTTTTTGACTGTCTTGTTAATATGTTCATTTTAAGCCATGGTTAATCAGCACACCTGAACTTTGGGTTTTTGCATATAGTTATATTTCTAGTTTGTTATTAATCCCGACCATATACTGTACAATTTTATCCTCCTGTTAAGGTTGTTTGTTGGAACATCCCTGTAATTGCGTTGAGCATACTATTTTTCATATTTACTACCAAAGATTTGATGATAGTCCCTTTGTCAGCTGCTGCATTTAAAAGTTTAGTGATGTTTGGACGTATGTTTTCGCTAATCCCAGCTGTCTACTGTACATTGTTATCCCTCGGTTGAAGTTTGTAGTTTGATGTGACATCCATAAATTGAGACGAACAGTTTTATTATATACGCAACCAAAGGTTAGGTTTGGGACAGTCTAGTTTTGTATGTATAGATTTATCAAGCTATGGTCAATCAACACACCCAAACTTTATTGGACTTGCTGTACTTTACGTACTACTTCTGTTTCTGCTTCATTTCTTCAGTCCTTCTGTCCAAACTCTCTTTACTTTTATTTTCTGGTATAATCAGGTTTGTACCCCAGGTCTGCTTGGGTTCTGAATGACCACTTCTCATGTAGCCCCAGTCCATGCATTTTAATTGAGATTTATAACTAAAATTATTAGTAATTTTTAAGTAATTACGGGTATTTCTAAATTGCCAATTTTATCTGGTAAGGCAGACCATGTGAGATTCATTGAGCTTCATGTAAAATAATGTTTGTTCATAAACATTCTGTAAATTTAATAAAGTATTGTTTGTTATGAGCATAAATATTTTGTAAATATAAATTAAAAGGTTGGAAACTTATATGAATGGGAGCAAAATATTTTTTTGTAAAATGTTATGTTGGAAGATTTTTGGAAGATTTTATGAACTTGTATAATTAAAAAGATTATTAGAAATATAATTAAATTGAACCAAAATTTTTATAAAATTATAATTGGAAGTGTTTATAAGTGTTATGTAAAGGTATGGGATGTAGTGCAGATATTGTCCATTGTAGCGTTGTTCTTCTCATGTTTTCAGTTGAGCTTTCAGTCCCCCTAGGACTGGAGTTGTAATTTAATATATTGTACAAGGTGAGAATCTTCATCCAGAACTCCTTTAACTGGTAGTGTTTTATATTTCAGAATATGACAGGATCACATCTTTTTATTTCAATCTGGTGAAAATGGCATAATATTCTCAGACTTATTTACTTTAGCTTTATATATGTTAGTAAATTAACTAGGCTACAATTGTAAACAAATAGATTAATCATTTTCTAAGTAATTTCAATATGCCAATATTGTATCTGCTTGGACTGATTAGATTTTTTAATTGCTTCTTATGTATTCAATTTTTAAGTAAACATGACAAAAATTACATACTTGTAAAACCACTGATGGAAATAAGGAGGAATTGACAAATAACCTATCAACCCTGCTGCTAGAAGACATTAAAAATTATCTTCAGGATATAATTTTCAAATCCATTAGTTTGAGGTATAGTTGTCAGGTAAAATAGATACTAAAAAAATGAAACCATGAAAAAGGCAAAATTGCTATTTTCTTTTTCTTGGTACAACTTTTTTTGTAATAATTACAATTATAATAGCTAGGCTATTGCTAGTGAAACGGCTGGCTCTAATGACTATACAATTATCGTATATACAGTAGAGAAATAAAGTAGAAATGTATGGGGACAAAGAAAGCACCATATGTTTGGACGAGTGGGGTTAAACCGCTTGCATAATACAGTGTCTTCCCCTCAAGCTTGTTATTAGTCCTTGTTATACCCTTTTCTGTTTTATGTCAAACATCACACAATTCAGGTGGAAATAAGTGCTACCACGTTTCTCTTCTCCGACATATCCCAATGTATATTTTCTACCACTTTTCTCTTCTCCGACATATCCCAATGTATATTTTCTACCACTTTTCTCTTCTCCGACATATCCCAATGTATATTTTCTACCACTTTTCTCTTCTCCGACATATCCCAATGTATATTTTCTACCACTTTTCTCTTCTCTGACATATCCCAATATATGATTTCACCATAGTTTTTCATTGTTTTAATATCTTCAAGGTCATCCTTTAGGTCTTAAAATGCATGTCCCTTGATCAGGTGAAAGGAACATAAAGGCTGCAAGTATCTTGCAATGAAAGCAGCCATTAGCGTCAGGTACATAGCTGCATATTAATCCAATACCTCTTCTCCGTGCCAAGGAAAAATGGAAAAAGTATCTGCATTTTTTCAAAATGTTTTCATTGTGACAATTTGACTTTCAGAATCTAAAGGTTGTTTCATAGGTTAATTGAATTTTATCTTCCATCAGAATATATATACAAGCAAAGATTTCCCTTGAAGATTTTATGTAACAATTTTAGTACTACTGTATGAATGTACCATTGCCCATCCAAACTAATGATTGGCAGATTATAGTTTCTCTTACTAATATGATAATCATGTTTAGATTGATTATATTGCATAATAAAACAATCTGAATTTTTATGGCAAGTTTTAAATTCCCCTAAGCATTAATTTGTAGAGTGATAAGGTTCAGTTGTCGTAGCCTGTTGTAAACTAACCTGCCTTGCGAAATTTTGGATAGATCCTCAAAACCTGCTCGAGTTTTGTAATTTTTAGTGTTTACAACCTCACCGTTCTTGTGAGGAAGAAGTAGAGGGTTTTTGGGAGTCCTCAGCAGCCATTGTCTAGTCTTCCCTGGTCCTAGCTTGGTGAAGAAGTTAGCTTTGTCATTTGGTTCATGTAATCTTAAGTGACCTTTAA
Source organism: Palaemon carinicauda (assembly GCF_036898095.1). NCBI lineage: Eukaryota > Metazoa > Arthropoda > Malacostraca > Decapoda > Palaemonidae > Palaemon > Palaemon carinicauda. The sequence continues at coordinate 91,528,809 of NC_090744.1, forward strand.
GGTATCCTTCACTTTTACTGAATTCTTTGAATTATATTTTGGCCTCTTTATTTATCTTTTGAGGGATATTTGTCATTGTTTGATGTCAAGCTCTTGTTCTATACTTGTTATGATTCTCAAAGCCAAGTAAAATTAGAGGTTTCTTCATTCATTTAATTTTCCTCAAGGTAATTCTTTCATTTTTCCATCAAGGGTCTGAAGCATGGTTGTATTCTTGTCTAAAAGTTGTCTAGTTGAACTGCATTTTCACTCCCTGCAGGTTTACTTTTGGTGGTTGTTCTTTCGATACAGAAATCTTTCATAAATCAAATAGTTTCCTTTCTGAAACTTGATAATTTTTATTGTGGAGTTAGAAATACTACTAGAATTCATTTGTGGATATACCATAAAGTACAACTGGAAAAACTAAATGTAATGAAAATAAAAATCTCTAGTTTGTCCTGTTAAGTGAATTGCTTAAAAGCTTGTCAAAAGTTGATTTGGTGTAACTTGCTGTTTCGGTATAAGCTGAAGTAAACTAGTAACTTTTGCAATAAAATTACAATACTCACATACTGGACTAATTATAATACTAACCATGTTGTTGTCCTAGCAAGTGTACCAGCTATTTTGGCCTTTAATTCTGGTCTATCTGATCCTCTGTTTTAAATTCAACGCGATATTCATCTTCTACCTCACATGCATAATATATTTCAGATCAGTTGATATCCCTTATCCCATCACTCAAGTTCTTCAAACAAGACTGTCATTTTTCATTTGTCTTAACATTCATTCTCACATTCTTAGTGTTAAACAACGGCCAATCATGGTCTAGTAGTGAACCTCTATTTCTATTCAACTGTCTTTTATACATACTAAGCAGGCTTAAATCACCTCTTGTACAATCTGGCCTTTCATTGCTTCATGTAAAACTCCATTCGAAAATCAACAAGCTCCTGTTATCGACTTCAGTGGGTGTTGTTAAATTTAGACTTGACAACACAATACTTTATATTTATTCATTAACATCATTTGACAAAACGTATATCTGAGGGAGTAATTTAGGTTAGTAAATAAGTTTTGATTTATATTACTTGGTAATCATCTTGAAACAATGATTGTATTCAGACAAAAATACGTCCCACCAATCAGCTATTAGGAAACTTTTCAGAGCTAAAAAGGCAGAAGGCAGCCCTACGAGTCTGTGCACATCTGCCTTGCTAAAATAAAACTGACTATATTCATGAAGATGGTAGTGTGGTGTTTGAGAGTCAACTTTCTCTGCCCAATAAATGTTAGTTTACCCATAAATCTGTGTAATCTTATTCATGGGCCTGTGATGATTACTAATTAATTAGCCACAATTCTAGCGCCATCACAAGACGAGAAGCATCTCGTCTAAGACTGTGGTTGCGACACACTTCGTTTTTCCACTATGGTGATGCAGTCTTTCCATTACATGCTGGACCAGAGTAACTTTTCTTTATTGACGATGTTTGTATTTAAGTATTTCTTCCTCCTCCCATTTGAGGAAGTGGGTAAGTGTAATGTATGAACATTTTTACTCATGATCATACCTACCCTAGCATGTGATATCTTCATTACTCTGGTTATTATGACTTCTGCACTCGTGAAGATGAATATCTTATTAAAGGATATTTGTATTTTATCCTAACCACAAGCTTATAATTTTGTTTACTTTCACTGCCCATCGGACTTGTTCCGCAAGGTTCAGTTGACGGTTAGCTGTTCTAACTTCTAAGTCATACTTAAAGGAATATCTTATCTACTGTTGAGAAAAATGAAAATTACTAAAAAAAAATTTATCTATGCTAATTGTATCTTGCATTGGTTTTATAATACTACTCTACATTCAATCATTGGTCTTTAGCTTGTCAGACGGCAAACCGTGTAAGGCATTATAGATATTTTGAGCTGCACCAACCTTATAGTTTCCGTGTAAGAACATTATTAGACAGTTTAGATATAGGTAGAAATAAAGTGCTTCCATGTAGGATATCTACCCCTCCATGGAAATTACTGGATATATTTTTTTTATGAATATTTTTTTGGTATAAAAAAGAACATGAATGACTTAGAAGCCAGGTTGCTCTTTATGGAACAAGTTGAACACGAGGAATCAACTATTAATAAATACTGATGGCTCCAAAGCTGATGCTGGCATTGGATTTTGAGTATATAGTAGTGCTTTTGATTGTAGAGTTGCACTTCCTCTAGCATCTTCTATATTTGCTGTCAAACTACATGGCATACTAATCGCTATTGAGAAAATAGCGTTTAAAGATGAGGGCAATTTTACCATTTTTAGTGATGCAAGATGTTTCTTACAGGCATTAGAAGTTTAAAATCTTTACAAAGTTGCTTCTAATTACTGCCATGGAAGGTATAATAGTTCGATTTTGCTGGGTTCCGGCATACATAGGTGTCTGCAAATGAGAAGGCAGATTCGCCGGTCAAGAGTGCTGCAGCAGAGTTGTTACCAAAAAGGTATCCCATCCTCAGAAATGATTTTTTTTTCTTTACCTACAATTAAGAATTTTATTTATACAGTAATTTGCAACAGCGTTAGGATAGTTTACTTGAAAAGATGCGAGAAATAAGTAATGTTATATCCCGATGGAGGTATGGTGGGATGCCCCGAAAGTGGGAGACTACTCTATCATCTAGGCATTGGTTGCACTTGGATGACACAAGTTTTTGCTGGCTGACTAACGGCAACCATATTGCAACGACTTTTTGGTACCATTGACAGACATATGTTAACTGGATGCCCCATATGTAGTAGTGAGAGAAATAATTTACTTAAGGATTAAGGTTAGGAGGGGAGGTTCATCCTTGCCAAGATCCTTGGACATGTCCTACCATGCTAGTGGCATTATTAGCTTTATTGCAGTAGATTATTGGTGTGTGGTCTACTATCGTGTTAGGCTTGTTTTGTTAAGTTACACTTTTCTCATGCCATTTGGAGATGTGGTCAGAATAGATGCTCTAAATTTTTCTGCATTTAATGTGGTTTCTGTTTCCAAAGGTACAAGTTTGCACTTGCATCAGTAAAATGAGGGCATTTTAAAGTGTGTTAGCCTGTATTGGGCCCTGTTTCAACGTATAATCTCACTGATAAAGTACAGTCGGCGTCAAAACTGATGCAACAAATTTCAGAGGATTTTGCTCTTAATTCACTAATTGGCAACAACTATGGGTATCTCAAAAACTTATTTTTTTTCCTACGTTGAAATCTCTTATTAAAACAAAATATAGCATTATATGTCAGCTTTATTTTGTTTGATAGAGATTTCAATGTAGGAATAAAAAAATAAGTTTTTGAGATACGCGTGCAAGTTGCTAATTAGTGAATTTCGAACGAAATCCTCTGAAATTTGTTACATCAGTTTTGACGCAGACTGTACTTTATCAGTCTGAGATTATACGTTGAAACAGGGCCTAATACAGGCTAAGACCACTTCAAAAGGCCCTCTTTACTGGTGTAAGTCCAAACTTGTGCCTTTAGAAAAAAACACATTAAATTAAGAAAAATTTAGAGCATCTTTTCTGACCACATCTCTGGATGGCATGAGAAAAGTGTAACTTCACAAGCCTAAGACAATATTAGACTACACAACATTAATCTTCACTTAACTAGTTATAGTCCTAGGCACAGGTCCTATTTCGTACTTAATAGAAAAATGAGGGTGGAAGTAAGGTTTAACACACGTGACACCTCTTTTGCTGCCGACTGTACATTCACACTATGACGCATTTCTCGTCACCACCGACGGCTGTCGCTTGCCTGCTCTCTCTCTCTCTCTCTCTCTCTCTCTCTCTCTCTCTCTCTCTCTCTCTCTCTCTCTCTCTCTCTCTCTCTCTCTCTCTTTTTAATCTCATGATTATTTATTTACAATAAATTTTGTATCCATTAGTACACTTCAAGTTTAAAAACACAAACAAAACTCATATTTACGAACGCACAATGCTACTGGTATGCTTATCAAACAGCGACTTATTTTGCTAAATAACATAGTTACATATTTTTCCTTTTAATCAAATTATTTAAGGTTAATTTTATATCAATAAGAACATAAGATGGACGAAAAGCTGAGAGATAAACAAGGAGGATTTAGAAAAGGTATTAGTTGCACTGACCAACTTTTCATTTTGCGTCTTGTACAGTAATACGTAAAATATAGAAATCCCCTTTTGATGGCATTTGTGAACTACGAAAAAGCCTTTACTTTTACTTTTAGGGATTTATTTCTCGCCCTCCATCAGACACTTGAGAGTCTGTTCAGGCGGGCCTTGATGTGTGAAATAATTTCTTTTCAGTTTATATTTTGCTCTGTATCTTTTCAGCATAAGCTAACATTTGTATTCAGGCTTAGTTTTCTTATCACTAGTATAACACTTTCCAAAGAGATAAGTTTACATGTTTTTCTTGAAAGCTGCCAAATTTTTGCTATTCTTGACATCAAGTGGAAGGTCATTGAAAAGTCTCGGTGCAGCATAACAAAAAGTTCTTCCTCCTATTGCATGATTCACACTAATTTTGAATAGTCTATATGGGTCATCAGCATGTATAACTCTTACAGCAGCGCTAGTAGCTTGAGGGTAGGGGACCAAGCATTCACGAAAATATCTAGGCTTATCACTTGTAAGTCAACAAACAAATCTGAAATTCAATTCTAGCCTTAACAGGTAACCAATGTAGATCGATCAGTGCAGGAGTTATTCTCTCCCGAAATTTAATGCCTATTATCAGTCTAGCCTCCCGGTTTTGCACATTTTGAAGCTTTATTAGTAGTGTATTGGGCAATTTATAGTACATAGACTTGCTATAATTAAGCCTTGATATTACGTGACTCATCACTATAATTTTTGTACTGCCCTCTGTTAAATATTTTCTAATAAATGCTATGTTTCTCAGGTGATAGTTACACACTTTCACTGTATTCACTATTTGATCCCTCATTGACAAATTACCATCCATCAGTACACCCAAATTTTTCACAACAGGCACAATCCTAACATCAGCATCACCAATTTTTATACTGAAATAACTGGTAATTCTTCAAAGCCACCTTTGTGCTGTCCAATTTTGTTGAAAGTTCTGCATTATTATGGACTTCCTCATAAATATGGAAATTTGATCGTCTGTTCATGAGCATAGCAAGTGAAAATTTAATGTTAATGGAGTCTTATCAAAGGAATTCCCAGTGAACAGCGGAGTACTCGAAGGGAATGTGTTGTCACATATGTTCGTTATCCTTCTCATGGATTTTGTAATGCGTAGAACAGTCAGAGATGGTGGAGAAGGATTGGACTGGATTGGTAACAGAAATTTTGCAGACCTAGAATATGCTGATGATATTGCCCTTGTTCGCAGAACACCTCAGGATTTGCAATGCTTCCTTATGAAAATGCATCAAATATCACACAAGGTTAGGCTGGAGATAAATAGAAGAAGACAGATGATGATGAAAACAGTATGCAATGGAAAATGAGATATCATTGGAAGGTGAAAGGATTAATGAGGTGGAATCATTCAAGTATTTTTGGGACTATGATCTCCAATATGGGGCCTTTAGAATTAGTTTAGTGAAAGATTGAAAAAAGCAAATTAGGCAATTTGTATGTTAAGTAAAATTTGGAAATTAAATCTGATATTACATATAAAATTTAGACTATATATCAGTTTAGTGAGACCGGTGTTACTCTATGGACATGAGTCATGGTATGACAGTGAAACAATCTCCAATAGATTTAGTAGATTTTGGAAACAGCCCCCAGAAGGATAATGGGAGTTAAGCCCTGTCCACACGATCGAGCATACCCGACGGACAAAGCGTGATACCAGACCACAATAGTTAGTAAGAATGAGGGTTAATGACGTCAAAAGCGGGAAAACCAGACAGGGATCTGGCATCATACAGTGTTGCCAGATCCCTGCCTTTAGTTTTCCCGCTTCTGACGTCATCAACGCTCATTTTCACTAATTATTGTGGCTGATGCCAGATCCCTGTCTGGTTTTCCCGCTTATGATGTCATTAATCCTCATTCTTACTAACTATTGTGGTCTGGTATCACGCTTTGTCCGTCGGGCATGCTCGATCATGTGGACAGGGCCTTAGAGATTACTCGAGGGCCATGTGTGGATGAGATCATGATGAGGGGTAGATGGAGATGGTCTGGGCATGCTCTTTGTACTCCCAAGAGAGATTAGTTCACCAAACGTTTAGCTGGGCTCCACAAGGGACTAGAAGAGTTGGAAGCCCCAGCCCCACAGGGCTGAAGACTGTAAAGCGCAAAGTGGGAGACGACTGGCGAAATCTAACAGAGGCCTTTAGTGTCAATAGGCGCACTTGCTGGTGGTGGTGATGATGTTTTAAGTTAAAAATCACAATGAACTGTATAGTACTGTGTGGTAGGTTCGAACGCACAATGTTGTACTGTACATATGCATATCAAACACATTAGCGATTTTTTGTTTTCATTTCGATAAATAACATCGAAACATATTTGTTCATTTTAATGTCATACTTACTTATTTACAATTAATTCTATATCATGGTTTTCATAAATTTTGTTTTAATCCCCCCCCTCTCTCTCTCTCTCTCTCTCTCTCTCTCTCTCTCTCTCTCTCTCTCTCTCTCTCTCTCTCTCTCTTGCAACTAAAACTAGCTGTAGTAATTTCGATAGTCAAATGAAGTATTAATGAAATATATAAATATATATATATACATATATATATATATATATATATATATATATATATATATATATATATATATATATATATATATATATATATATATATATATATATATATATATATATATATATATATATATATATATATATATAAATATTATATTTGAAATAATTTTAGATTATATAATTGTATATAAACTCCATTAGCATTTGCACTAATAATAAATATATACAATTTTCTATGTATGAAAGGCTTCCATCTCTCTCTTTCGAAGTCTTTCTATTTTTTTCCGTCATCAACCTCACTACTGCTAGTTCTAGTTGCAGTTTGTACCAGTAATTTGGTAATATATATTATATATATTATATATATATATATTATATATATATATATATATATATATATATATATATATATATATATATATATATATATATATATATATATATATATATATATATATATATATCTATCTATCAAATAAGGTGGTCAAGATGGTTGAGATTAAGGAATAAATAAGTTCAAGAAGAAAGATGGTCAAGTTGAGCAAAATATCACTCAAATGAGTGCGAGTACAACATACCAGATGCTCCCATGCAAAACGAATAACTCCATCTATTGAACGAACGGTTAAACATTCTGAGTGGTAATCCTTAAGGGAATATAGGATGGAATTCGATTGTAAATTTTGCGACATATGTTCATAATTTGCATTACTACGTCAGTATATTTTATTTTTATATTCAACGCTTAGATTTTAGATAACTAAATTTTAAAGCTACAAATAGGTACATATATAGATTAAGAATACATATCCTTATGTTTCTCAGTAAATTTTTCAGAAACTTTATAGCTCTATATCTTATAATTTAGTTAATGTTGCAAATTTAGGTAATGTATATTACAATAGTTTTTAAATTTTCTATACAATATCACGCTCAACTAAAGTAAAATACACTATATCTGATTTGTTAAACCTAGCCACAAGTCCATGTGTGTAGGCATACATTTAATTAGTCTGTAGCCCACTGTAGAATGGAGATATTGGGTGTATACAAAACACAATTGTAAAATTTTTCTATATTGAAACGGAAATGCATGATGCACTCATGTATACTCTTTAGTAATATAAACTAATAAATGTATGAATATACAAACAAAACTCGCTAAATTGTATCACATAAAATAATAGAAAGAGAGATGGAAATAGAAATAAGGTAGAATACAAGCCAACCAAAAATGCAAAATAAAATTTGCAAATGAACTTTAATAAATTATACATAAAGAAAAAATAACTCGGTAAATAATATTGCACATATAAAGACTGTAGACAAAAAAAAAATAAGAAAAAAAACACAAGCCAACCAAAATTGCATTATGAATTACATGCAAATAAGGTCTACTATGATTATAAATATGAGAAAACAAAATACTAAAATACAGTTTTCTTCAAGAATTAAATACATAATACAAACATAAGACAAAGCAATTATGAAAACATAGAAAGCACAGACAAACACATTCGTTGTACATGAAAATATAAATACAAACAAGTGCAGTTTACAAATATTGTAATATGATAGTCTTTATTTAGGGAATAGAAAAAATAAGAAGGTAAGGAACACTAACTAAATAAGGTAAGGAACACTAACTAAATGACATGTTGAAGCAGTATACTCCTGTAATGCTACTCGGGTGTGCAAACATGCTGATATATTCATGCACTTATAAGTTGAATTAAATTTAAATATAATACATACCACTAAATATATTCCTAACGCCAAATATGTCAGCTCCTGAGAAATATATTATTTTAATACCTTTATGATAAAAAAAAAGTTAGAAACCAAAAGAAATGTACTGCTGAGGCCTTGCCTTAATCATATCCAATATCAGTAGGGCTTACTCGTGAGTAGTACATATTTCATGCATTATACTGTTAGTACTCACCGGTCTTTGTCCTTAGGGAACCTCTGAAACACCTAATGAGGATAGTTTTTTTTTTGTTTTTTTCTTTCTTTTTTTTTTTTTTTTTTTTTTATTGCTAAAAATAGTGTGTGACTTATTCACTGTTGGCGCCATGATTTCGTTTGTGTCAACTGTCAACATCATCATGGCTTGACTCTTCGTAGCACATCTATACACAAATGTACAATTGACAAATAACTAATTAATTAAGTAGCATGAATAGGGCCTACAGCGTTTTTAACCTGCAATAATGATCTCTACTCCTTAAATTCCGCTTTGACATGTTATGGAATTTACTAAATTAGTTTCTTTGAATTCCTCAGGAGCTAATAAAATTGAGCAATGAATAACAAAAGGGTAAAATTGCAATATAAAATTTTAAAAAAATGGTTAAATGGAAAATGACAGAAAAGACGTAGCAGTATAGGCTACCCTTACAACGCCATCTGAACACTAAGCGGTCAAACTACTGTGTTCACTTTGGAGTTGGCAACTAGTATATTAACATTCATATTTTAAGCCTTCCTATCTTCCTCCAGTTTAGTCCAAAGACTATATACTTCAGTATATAGTCTTTGGTTTATTCTTTGGGCTTCCTTCTTTCTCTTTCGAAGTCTTCCTATATATTCTTCAATAGCAATAATCTGTTCTACTATCAACCTCATTACTGTTAGTTCTAGTTCCAGTTTGTACAAATAATTTAGTGCATTTTTCCTTCATGAAATACGATGGCAAGATAATTGAGAGTAAGGAGTAAGTAAGTGAAAATGAGTTCAATTTGGCTGAACATTGTTGGAATCTTCTTGGTGAAAGTGTTATGGAAAGATTGGTGTATTTATGTCCCCTGTCACCTGTTACTCCTCCTTAGCGACAAGGAACGTCTAGATATTAAATTGTGCAGTGTAATTCTTCTGTTTCCCATTGATATGAAGGTAAAGCATAATATTTTCACCGATATTTAAATGATTTTATCAAAGTTGTGTTCTTCTTTGGCGTGAAACAAATCTGATAGAAGTGTAGGCTATTGTATAGCCTAGGCCTATTTTTCGTTTCAAGAGTTAGCAACTTCATCCTAGATTAGGCCTACCATCATAGTAAGCTTAGCAGTACAGGTTGTTGCAGGATGTATCATGGAATTTTGGTAAATATATGATACTTGAATTTCTAGCAAAATACAAGAATCATATAATTTCCTACTCGCAATCTTGTGTTTTATACATTTCTGACTGTGATTATTGGGAGCAAACCACCTGTTCATGAGATTTTGGGCCCCCTTATATAAAGACAATTATGGGGGATCCCAGTGGGAAACATTTTTTTTTGGGGGGGAATGCCAAAAAAAGTGATTTGCAGCAATAATAATGGTCAGAAATGCAAAATAAACACTAGATAACCAGTTTGAAAAATATATGGTTCATATAAGTGGCTGAAAATTAAAGTATCATAGTTATCTAGGATTCACTTCATGATTTTGCTCCACCGTGCACTGGCTTCGCTCGCGGAAAAAGAAAAACGGCAAGCTCCGTATGTACTGGCAAGCGGTAATGTTGAGCTGCGCTCGCAATCCTAGTGGGTCATTATTTCGGGGTTATTTTTTACTTTCACATAGGCAACAATAGCTATACACTGAATGGAGAGTGTTTCCATCATAATGAATTGCAAACAGATGAAATTACACTAAATTTTGAAACTATCCTTATACTTGCTATCTTTATACTTAACTACCATTATCCTTAACCACCTTCACCTACCCTTACCTTACCCTTACCTTACCTTACCTTACCTAACTACCCTTATCCTTAACCACCTTTACATACCCTTACCTTACCTTACCTACCCTTACCTTACCCTTACCTTACCTACCCTACCCTTACCTACTCTACCCTTACCTTACCCTTACCTTACCTACCCTACCCTTACCTTATGTACCTTAACCTTACCTTATATACCTTACCCTTACCCTATGTACCCTACCCTTATCTTATGTACCCTACCCTTATCTTATGGACCCTACCCTTACCTTATTTACCATACCATTACCTTACTTACTGTACCATTACCTTACTTACTGTACCCTTATCTTTCTTACCCTACCCGACCCTTATCTATCTCACTCTACCCTACCCTTATCTTATCTACCGTAACTTTACCTACCTTTGCCTAACCTTCCTTACCCTTGGCTTGCCTTTCCTACCCTTATCTTGCCTTTCCTACCCTTAGCTTACCTTTCCTACCCTTAGCTTACCTTTCCTACCCTTAGCTTACCTTACCTTACATAGCCTATCCTTACCTTACCTTACCTTAGCTAACCTAGGTGAATGCAGGGAGACTCGCCATATTGCCGGCTCATACCTTATTGCCTGGACTCATCTGATTATGCAAGCATGGTGGCATGGCTATGCGCACATTTGTGATTGGGTGACTGAACTTACTAGACCCCTGGTGTACACTCAGCCTGTCTAGAATAGGTGGTTTATTTCACGTACATCACTCTTAGACCTAATACAAAGGCGTGTTTACAAGAGACAAGTGCCTACGAGAGCTAAACGTATGCATTTATCAGTCCAATCTTTGGCACTTGTAAATTTGTTCCTATTTTTTATCAAGATCAACCAGAGTAGTTTTTTTTCGCTGACTATCTCCTTTAGAATTTGAGTCTACATCACCCTCTCTTGCTTTGAAATTTAAGTGCTTCCAGCAGGGAGTGCCTTCGATGATATATAGGAATAAACAATAAATCAAAGAAATTTACAAATTCCTTCTAGTGAGTCTCCCCTCATTGCAAGAAAGAGAATTGGTGGAAGATATGGCATTTTCATACTAATCGCCCTCTCTCTCTCCATTTCATAAGATTTATGATGAGGAATTCTTTGGTATTCATGTAAAGTATTCCCAAGTTTCCAGATGGCATGACTTGGAATCCAAACACAGTTGTTTTTGGGGAAATGGAATTACTTTAGAATTGTAATATTTCACCCTAAAATAGGTGTGTGTTTATGGTCGTGTATTCAATTTTGAAAATGAAGAAAACAAGAATGTCAGGCATGCTTATTTTGAAGCACTTGCCTTCTCAGATTAAAGAAACATGGGTAATTGTTTACAACAACACGCTCTCCATTTATTCCAAAATAATGCAATCCTGCAGTTTCCATCTTCTTGCACAGTAATTAGGTGGTTATTTAAATTCTGGGAAAGCAAAAAATGACAAAGATATGTTGAGGGAAGGGGTTATAAAAAGAAAATAGCTCGTTTTCCTCATTAAACAACTTTGAACTGATATGTCAATATAGTCAACCAAACAGAATTCATGATGCCAGCGTACGTAAACAGAAGTTCGTGATGCCATCGTACATTTGATATACTGTATATTCAAAATATACTTAAATAAAAATGGATTAATTACTCAAAAGTGTCACTTACTCAAAAGTGTCCATAAAATATGCAATTTACAAATAGTGACACTTGTGAGGAATCACTCAACTTTTGATTAAGTATATTTTGAATATACAGTATATGAAATGTACGCTGGCATCACGAACTTCTGTTTATGTACGCTGGCATCACGAATTCTGTTTGGTTGACCATGTTGACATGTCAGTTCCAAGTCGTTTAGTGAGTAAACCGAGCTATTTTCTTTTTATAACCCCTTCCCCCTTCCTCAACGTATCGTGCTAATTACTGCTTTCCCAGAATCTAATTAACCAACTAATTACTGTGCAAGAAGATGAGAACTGCAGGATTGCATTATTTTGGAATAAAAGGAGATCGTAGTGTTGTAAACAATTACCGAAACGTGTTAAGACGCAACTCCTTCCTAGTAAGGTGGTACATGTTTGCGTAGCTTTCACATTGCATCAGATTAATCCCTACCCCAGACCATGAGTTTAAAGTATTTTCTTCACTCGCATTTAGTTTTATTGAAAATTTTATGCTTAGAGGCAAATTTTGTATGAGCCTGGCTCGTACACTAAATTTTCTCCGCCTCAGGAATAAAGTTAGTCAGTTGTTGCAATTAGTCAGCTAACAACAATTAAATGAAAGAAAACAGAACTGCTACCCTTCCATTTTTGTTTTGAACAACTAGTCTTTAAAGACAGATTGGTAGGAATTTCAAATGTCACTCCTACTGTTTTCCCTGTATAGTGGAAGAAATATGATTAACTAGTCCTCCACCCAGAATGGAGAAAACCATAATGTTTTGAACGCTTGTTTTCTCCTCAACAGTCCATGACTGTGATCATCTTGGTACTATTCTGCTCTTGCTCTTTAGAGCAGGCAAATGTTGAACAACACCCCAATGCAAGCACCTTTGGAATGTAACCACACAGACTTGTGATGCAACATATTCAGAATGCTGCTTCAATGGCTCATTATCGTTAACCTATTTAGCTTTTGGTCACTCACCATAGTTCCACCTCTCAAGTTTGCTCTCACAAAAGAGCTATGCTCGATATGCTAATATGGGTTTACACATTATTAAGAGAGCATCATAACATACATGTGATCGCAAGTCGCCGCTCAACCCATCAAGTGGGTTGCTTACGACCGATTACACACCCTCTCAACTATTCACGATTGGTAGCATACCTTCCAACTATGTTTGATCGGTTGTACACCCTCTCCTCTGCCTGCTAGATTGGTTTTCCCAGGCAGTAACACTACTAACCCTGTAATTTGTTTCTGCAAAATATTACTCAAGTATGGGACAGGTTAGATAGTAAAGATTATAAAAGACTCCTTCTCAAATACAAACCAGAGCAGATACTCGGTTTTATACTGCGTAATTAGGAGTAATGCCTCTTGCAGGCTGGGTACCAATCTAGTAGCTGGACTTATAACTCAGAGCAGTTACTTGCTGGTGCCCTCCTAACCTTTAGCATGTCAACCTGTGCTGATTGAATTGTGAGCCCTGACCCTGTTGTTCCCAACTCCTTTCCCCTTTTACCACCAAATAGGCTTCGAATGGATAGTAGAGATATGTACAAGTTTATCGATCATGCTCTGCATCAGCACAGTCTAAGGAGGGATGTTGATCTCTGACCACAGGATGGTGGGCTATCATCTATGTCCTCAAAAAATGCTGCTGTTCATAGATACGTCGAAGAAGGGGGTGCACACATGAAGAACCATACCACTGGAGCTTGTTGGTCCGGCAAAGAAAATGTCCTTCACATCAACCTGTTGGAGATGAATCCCCACTCCTGGTGCTGCAAGTATTCCAATACAGACAGATAAATCGCCCAGTCATGTTGATGAGCATCACATGACTCTAGTGGCTTACATTAACAAGCAAAGAGCTGGTGTTTCATAGCACCTCTATGTGTTGGCGACGCAGGCTCACGCATGGGTTCTCAATAATGCAGTGGAGCAGTAAGCAAGATTCATTCCAGGCAAGAGGAATGAAAATGCAGACTAAGTTCAGTTGCCACAATAAAGTTGTAGATGCAGAATAGTCCCTTCATCCATTAGTTGTGAAGAAAATTTCTTATGTGGGGATACCTGGTGATCATCATCTTCACCACCCAATTTAACAAAATCTCCCGATTCAGTGCCAGATCCATCAGTCTGTAGAGATGCTTTTCGTCATCCATGGAAAAATAGTGATGACTATGCTTTTTAGCAATTCTCCCTGATTTGTAGAGTAATCAACAGTATTGACTACTATGAAAAGCTGAGTGAATGTGGTGGCTCCCATATGATCACACTCCAAACGGTGCCCAGAACTGTGGACGCTCTTAGTATAGGTACAAAACGAGCTACCCTTGTGGCCCAACTTGCTTTGCCATCCCTACTTGCAAAGGTACCACAACTTGGTTACATCTGTCACTTTATGGGTGAAGACTATCTAGCATTTCCTCCAAGGGAAAGACATTTCACAAAGCACAGCACAGGAGAAATATTGATTATCTGTGTAGAGCCTCTAAAGAAGTCTACCAAGCAAATTAAGCCATCTTCTATAATTGATGTTACAGAGTGGTTATTTCTCGGGTCAGAGCCTCTTTGCAACTGATGGATGATTTTTCCTTCAACTTTTGTCAGAAGCTCCTCTCAGCCTCAGTGGGGAAAGGATATTATTTACCCTTGAGCCAGGTCCCTAATCTAAAGGGCTTAGATCTTTCATGTTGGGGGGAGAATTTTATGATTTTGAGGAGCTTTGAGCAGTCTTGTCCTCGTAGGGAACTCAAGCTACCTGCGGGAGACATCACTCGAGTTCTCGGGTCCCTCAAGAAGCCCCTGTGTGAACATTTTAGGCTCACATATATATATAGTATTGCGTTATAGTTATATTACTATTAGGATGGGTTCATTAATATATGAATTCAGCATTCATTGAAGTGGTTGCTACTATATAATATTAGTTAAACAGTCAAGTATTTGTAGGCAAGGAAATAGAATTATGTATGTGAGATATTTGCCTCAGAACGTGTTATTTAAGGGAATTTTCTTATTTCTGTTCTATTCATATTTAAATATTCTTTATGCTTTCAAGAGGAGTCAAAAGGGAAATATCTATTTTGAAATATTTACTCATCTCACTGATTAGCCAACAAACCATTGATAGTTGGCATTTGGAAAGTTGTCCATTATTATTGCTTTGTAGTTCAAAGAAGCTGGTCTCAGTATATGAAACTCCTAAATGCTGTAAAATTACAACTGCCTGTTTTGATCCTTTAGATCCTATACTTGTCTTTATATAAAACGATTAATTTACAATGTTTCCAAACTTAACGCCTGGTACATTGGGGAAATCAAAGTTTTATCCCGATACAGGGATATTTAGTGAGATTGAATCACCTCCATTTTATTTCAATATGTCTCTTTCCATTCATAAAATGAAGGGATTATGTGCCATATCTGCATCACTGTTGTGTTGTCACTTTTTATTACTGCAATGTTTGCTCTATTATT
The DNA here is from genome assembly GCF_036898095.1 of Palaemon carinicauda. Lineage (NCBI taxonomy): Eukaryota > Metazoa > Arthropoda > Malacostraca > Decapoda > Palaemonidae > Palaemon > Palaemon carinicauda. The sequence continues at coordinate 91,544,389 of NC_090744.1, forward strand.
CAGTCCATGCCCTTCTAGGGATATTGCAGTCAGCGCACCTCATGCAGTGTACTAAAGGTAGTAAGGGTTTTCAGTGGCCCTTACCTATGTCATCTTATTATCCTTCTGCTTTGCCTTCGTTCCAACTGCCTTTCTTCAACCTTCTGTCCACCATCTTTCAACTTTTACTTCTTAGTGTATCGGGGGGGGGGGGTCTCCCCTAGTTTCATTTTGGGGTTGATTGGCCTCCCTGACCCTAGTAGCGTGCTATATGACCACTATTAATAAATCATAGACATATTACTCACTTTATGTACCTGTTGGAAGATATCAATGGAAAAAATTCTGTTCAAGGAGACCTTAGAATATTTATACAGTACCCCTTGTCTACCAATTCACATTGTGGGGTGTGCTATGAAATGATTAGTTGACAACACGCCAACAGCAAGGACTAGGCAAGGCCTGAGAGGACCAATTTATCCAGAAGTGACTGGTTACTATCCTTCAGGAAAGTAAAACTCACTGGCTTTGAATCCAAGTACTAAAATTAGTTCATTGAAACTTTTTCATAAAGCTAAATTATTTGAAAAGATTTTAATATAGTATATCTATTATACTAGAAAGAATATAACTATGCATCTATATAATTTAGATTTTAATTCATTTACTTGTTAATACTTCAAATGCAATATTACTAATGGAATGACGGTACTGGTAACCGTATCAAGGATAGTACTCCTAAAACCATTGTTTAAAAAAAATAACATATAATGATAAAAAATAGCTTCTACAAAGTAAATTTAGGTGTTGTTGGCCGAGTTGGTATATAGTGGCCCAAGCTGGTAGTGTGCAGAGTTGGGAATCACAATGGGCCAACTTGGCGATGGAACGAGTTGGACTACATCCGATATGAAAGCACCAATGACATATTATACATGGCTTCTACTATAGTTTCGGATAATTATCCAAGCTGAACTTTTGTCTTATTATTTTTTACAAACTCTCGTTATTAGCGATCTTATTTTTTAGATGTTTTTGTCAAGAATCAGTGTAAAGAACGTGACAGCATGATCACATTTAAGGTTTAAAGTGTCTGTTATCTTGATATCTTTGATATCTTTGGATGAAGTTGAATATGCCAGTTATTCTAATATATAATTCTAAGAAGTGACTCTTTATGTATCAAAATCGATTATCAAGAGTCAGGTTATAACTTAAAGGTGAAGAACATTTGGAGTAAAGATATTTTTAAATATAAAACTTACCTGCTGGTTATATAAAGAGCTGAAGTCCCCTGACGCCCTGGCAGAAATTCAAATTCTCGCGCTATCGAAGATACGGCAGGTGTACACCCGCACCCTAGCGGTAGCTCAGGTGGAACAATACACCAACTCCAGTTCTTCTTCTGCCCGCCAAGCTGGCTGTCATATTGAAGTTCGCTCTCGTGGTTTTACTCTTTTGGGAAGTTGTTTGGTGATGTACAACGTTCTTTTCTGAGTTTAAGCTATCGTTAATTGTTTTCTCTTTATTCTAATCTTGAAATCTTTTTGTTTGAGGTTATCTTTATTAATATTTCCCTTATTTTTTGCTCGTCGGTCTTTCACGTAACCATTCAAAATGGCCGACTCCTCCCCTGCTTTACGTAGGTGTGTTAGTGAAGGGTGTCGTACTCGACTTCCTAAAGGATCTATTGATCCTCATAATATTTGTGTGAAATGTAGGGGTAAATTTTGTTCATTTGATGATAGATGTAATGAGTGTCTTTCTTTAACGGATGATGATTTTGTAACATACGAACGTTATGTTAGGAGACTAGAGAGGGATAGAGCTAGGCGTAGTTCTTTACGATCTGTGGATAGAGCCTTACCTAATGTTAATGTTCCTAATCCTATTCCTTCCCCCATGGTGGTAGATCAGGAACCTACTATGAAAGACATGTTTACCGCTATTTTGACTCTTGGTGAGAAAGTTGAGTCCTTAGCGGAAGATAGAAATACGATTTTTTCTGAGTTAAAGGTACTGAAAAATCGTGATTCTGTCGGAACTGTGGAAAGTGTTTCGGTGTCTGAAGTTAGTGTACCGAAAAGTCGTGAATCTCGGTAATGTGAAAAGTGTTTCTAATGTGTTTAGTGTTGCGGAGGGTGCGTCTGCACGATCTTGTCGTTCACCTAGCCTAAGACCTCTTTCGAGCTCTCGAAGCCATGGGAGAAGTAATGTCAAACGGCTTAAGGGAACGAGAAGCGTCATCAATCGTGCAGACGTCCCCTCGAACGTTCCTGTTGCTGTAACTCAGGCCGTTCACCCTCATCGTAGGAAAGGTGAGGTTCATGCGTTATCCCCGTCTTCCAATGAAGCGTCGGGGAGTGAGATCTGGCGTCGCGCGTCAAGACCGCTTAAACGGACGCATGAAGTTACTCAGCGTCAGGAATCGCCTGTGCGTCCAGGATGTAGTTCGTGGGACTCACCGGAACGTTTCCGTTCTCCCATCGCTTGCACTCCGGCTAAGCGTCCAGATCACCGTGTTCGTGTTGATAAGATTCCTTCCGATTCAGACCTTGTTACGATTCATGCTCCCCCTCTTCCTTCAGATTGGCTTTCTTCTCCCGAAATACGTGGTGACGTTGAAACGAATATTCCTTTAAGGAGTTCTGTAGATCCTAAATGGTCCATGCTTGTGACTATGAAAGAACAACTCTCGTCGTTGATGGATTCTTTTCAACCAGGTGTTGGCAGTATGTCTGGGCGTCAGGCGTCAGACCAGTTATCGCACAGGCGTTCGATGGTCTCTGGTGCTGACGAGTTATCGCTTAGGCGGTCTCCCATTCATAGTGTTCAACACCAGGTTGATTTTGATGAGTCACGTCAGAGAAGTTTGGTTAACCGTTTTTCGTCTTCTGGTCGTGAGGAAGAACATCGGCGTCGACAAGTGGACGCGACGCGTTTTGAAGTAGTGGATCGCCGCGTCAACAACTAGTGGACGCTTCGCGTCAAATCATCATTTTTCAGCGTCGACATCTTGACAGCTTTGATCGTTCGCGTCAACAGTTTTTGGACTCTACGCGTCCACTCAGCGATCTTCGGCAGTTGCCTTCCGAGTCCAAGCGTCAATCTGGTCAACAGCAGTCGGACTCTAAGCGGTCTCGGCAGTTGTTAGTTGACGAAGAACGTCTACCCTTCTATGTTTCACGTCAATCTACTTCGACCTCTCCCCGTCAGTTGGATGCAGATATTGGCTTTGACAGGCAATCTCATCCAGACTTTGTTCCTTCAGTTCAGGCTGCAACAGTTGCTGCACTGCCAGAAGACGAACTTGAGGAAAAGTCGGATTGAGACGAGCCTATTGAGGAAGTTTCTGAGAATGAGGAAGAGAAGCATTATCAACATGCTGTTGATCTTCGTAAGTTTATGTTGATTCTTACTGGAATTTTTCCTGATCAGTTTACTCCTGTGACCCCTCGTTCTCTGCCTTCTGAGTTCATCTTAGGTAAAGCAGCCAAAGTTCCAGTTTATACCAAGATGGTTCTTTCTCGGTCCTCTAAACGGGCCTTGAAATTAATGGGTTCCTGGTTGGACTCTATTTATTGGCAAGACGGCCTTTGCCTTTCCACCCACTAGGTTGGCTTCTAAATATAGTGTGTGGTACAAGACTGGTGAAGTGTTGGGCTTGAGTTTTCCTTCGCCTGCCCAAGGGGATTTCTCAAGTTTAGTGGATGCGTCTCGTCGTCTTGCCTTAAGGAAAACAAAGATTTGGTGGTCTATTCCAGAGTTCGATCATTTGCTTAAGGGTCTTTTCAGGGCCTTCGAGGTGTTTAATTTCTTAGACTGGGCTCTTGGAGCTTTGAGTAAGAGGGTCTCAGATATGACGGACACGGACACTAGTGGACTGGTTCATTTGATGTCCTGCTTGGACAAAGGTGTGAGGGATGGCTCCAACGAGCTAGCTGCCTTGTTCACGGCTGGAATCCTCAAGAAGAGGGCCACGATGTGCTCTTTTCTCTCTGCAAGAGTGTCTCCTTATCAGAAAACGGGCCTTCTTTTCGCTCCTTTGGCTGATACCTTATTTCCGCAAGAGTTGGTAGGCGAAGTGGCCACTGCTCTCACGCAGAAGGCCACGCATGACTTAGTAACCAATACGACAAGAAAAGTTTTGCCTTCGATGTTTTCCTCTCGTAAGCCTAAGGAATCCTCCTCTGGTTTTCGACCTTCTCAGTCCTTTCGTGGGAAATCCTCTGGAAGGGGCTCTTTCAAACCAGAAGGAAGGAAACCTAGAGGCAGAGGGGGCAAGTCCGGCCGAGGTAAAGTCTGACTGCCCTTTCCTTCAGACAGCAGTGGGTGCCAGGTTGACTCACTTCTGGGAGGCTTGGGAGAGGAATGGAGCGGACCCCTGGTCCGTCCAAGTGTTAAAGGAGGGTTACAAGATTCCCTTCCTGGCAAATCCTCCTTTAGTCACAGATCCGGTGGATCTTTCGCCCAAATACAGAGGGGGTCCGAAGAAGCAAGCCATGCGTCTTCAGACGTCTCTTTTATTAGAGAAGCAAGCAATAGAGGAAGTGCAGGATGTAACTTCTCCGGGGTTTTACAACCGCCTTTTCTTAGTACCCAAGAGTTCGGGGGAGTGGAGACCGGTTCTGGACGTAAGTGTGCTAAATGGTTACGTCCAAATTCAACGTTCACTATGGAAATTCAGAAGACAGTTCTGGCGGCTGTGAGGAAGGACGATTGGATGGTCTCTATAGATCTTCAGGACGCCTATTTCCACCTTCCGATTCATCCCAGCTGCAGACGTTGTCTGAGGTTCATGGACGGAAACAAGGTCTTCCAGTTCAGGGCTCTTTGTTTCGGACTCTGTACGGCTCTTCTATTATTTACCAAGATCATGCTGAATGTGGCAAGCATGCTGCATTCGAGGGGAATCAGAGCCTCTCTGTATCTGGACGATTGGCTGATAAGAGCCTCCTCAGCCGATTGTTGTTTGAAGGACCTCAAAATGACTTTGGATCTCTCCAGAGAACTGGGCCTCCTGGTGAGCTCGAAAAAATCGCTACTGACTCCATCCCAGGAGATTCTTTATTTGGGGATGGAGATTCACAGTCGGAGTTTTCGGCTTTTCCGTCGTCGTTGAGAATTCAGGCAGCCCTCCTAAAAGTCCAAACTTTCCTGAAGAGAGAACTTTTCTCCGTAAGAGATTGGATGAGCCTTCTTGGGACTCTCTCATCATTAGAGAAGTTCGTGACCCTGGGGAGGTTGCACTTGCGGCCTCTTCAGTTTCATCTCAATCGCCATTGGAAGAAAGGGGACAACCTCGACAGGGATTGCATTCCCATCTCGGTTTCCTTCAAGTCTCATCTTCAATGGTGGTAAAACGAGCCCAGACTGAAAGAAGGCTTGTCTTTACTTCAGAAGAGCCCAGACCTCGTGTTGTGTTCCGACGCCTCCAACTCGGGGTGGGGAGCCACTCTAGAGAAGAAGGAGCTTTCGGGGACTTGGACTGTGGAGCAAACATCTCTCCACATCAATCAAAAGGAGCTTTTGGGTATTCATCTGGCTCTCATAGGCTTCAGAAGCAGATCAGGGGCAAAGTGGTCCAAATCAATGCGGACAGCACGACAGCTCTGGCCTATATTGTGAAACAAGGCGGGACCCACTCTTGGTCTCTGTACGAGATTGCAAGACTTCTTCTCATTTGGGCAGAGGAAAGGAAGGTGACTCTTTTGACTCGGTTCATCCAGGGGGTCAACAATGTGAGCGTAGACAGACTCAGCAGGGAAGGTCAGGTTCTTTCCACGGAGTGGATTTTACACCCGGACGTCTGCAAGAGTCTGTGGCGGTATGAGGTCGTCCTCTCGTGGATCTCTTTGCCACCGCAAAGACAAAAAGGCTGGAGTGTTACTGCTCTCCGGTTCCGGATCCCGAAGCCTTGCACATAGACGCCTTTCTAATGAACTGGTCACACATGGAGATTTATGCTTTCCCTCCATTCAAGATTCTTTACAAAGTGATTCGGAAGTTCATTTCCCACGAAGAGACCAGAATGACACTGATAGCTCCGTTCTGGCCGTTAAGGAGCTGGTTTCCAGAGGTACTGGAATGGATGGTAGATTTCCTGAGAAGTCTTCCCATAAGACCCGATCTTCTCAGACAACCTCACTTGGCCCGAAATCATCAAAACCTCCAAGCTCTACGTCTGACTGCCTTCAGACCATCGAAAAACTCGCTAGAGCTAGAGGATTTTCGAAGAAGGCAGCCAAGGCAATTGCGAGGGCAAGGAGATCTTCAACCATCAAAGTGTATCAGTCCAAGTGGGAGTTATTCAGAGAGTGGTGTAGGTCTAACGTGATTTCTTCTTCCAGTACCTCTCTAACCCAGATAGCAGATTTTTTTCTTAGACCTTAAATTTAAACATAACTTCTCGTCATCTTCTATTAAAGGTTAGAGGAGTATGTTGGCAACGGTTTTTAGACACAGGAACTTAGACCTTTCTAATAATAAGGATCTACAAGATTTGCTTAGGTCTTTTGATACAACCAAGAAGATTCAAACAGCTCCCCTTGCCTGGAATTTGGATGTTGTCCTTAAATTTCTCCTGAGTGACAGATTTGAGCCTTTACACTCGGCTTCATTTAAGGATTTAACCTTGAAAACTCTGTTTCTGGTTAGCCTTGCCACTGCTAAAAGAGTTGGTGAGGTACACGCTTTAAGCAGGATCATTGGTTTTCGGAATGGAAAAACCATTTGTTCTTTGCAACTGGGGTTTCTGGCCAAGAATGAAAACCCTACTTGGCCATGGCCCAAATCTTTCGAGATTTCTAACCTTTCTGATTTGGCTGGAGATGAATTAGAAAGGGTACTCTGTCCAGTTAGAGCTTTACGACTTTATGTGGACAGGGCTAAGAATCTGAGGGGTAACTCAGACGCTCTGTGGTGTGCAGTTCGGAAACCCTCGATGCCCATGTCTAAGAATGCCTTGTCTTTTTTCATCAGATTGTTGATTCGAGAAGCTCATGCTCAATGTGATGAGTCGGATCAGAGGCTTCTCAAAGTAAAGACACATGAAGTCAGAGCGGTAGCGACTTCAGTGGCCTTTAAACAGAACCGTTCTCTGCAAAGTCTGATGGATACGACCTTTTGAGAAGTAAGTTTGTTTTTGCAGAGAAATGTTCAGACTCGCTATGAGGACTGTTTTACGTTGGGTCCTTTTGTAGCGGCAAATGTGATAATGGGTGAATGATCTACCACTACGTTCCCTTTTTCCTAATACCCCTTTTCTATCTCTTGGAACTCGTTTGTTATGGTTGTTTGTGGAGATTGGTCGTCAGTCTTCCGCAATCTTTGATTTGGTTAGGTGGTCAATTTGTTCCTAGAGTGCACCCGGAACAAGGGTATTAGTTGAGGTTCTGTCATGTTATAGGTGGTCGTACCGTTTGACAGCTCCTAGAGATTTTCAGCCTGAGTGGATCACTGGATCTCTTAAGGATAGCGGACGAAATGAGGCAGAGTATCATTGCTGTCAGCTTCCTTATCAGGTGATAACCGCTTAAGTTTGTTGTATGTAACCCTTAAGTGAATTTTCAATATGTAGCTGTCTCTGACCCGCCACCAATGGGTGTCAATCAGCTCTTTATATAACCAGCGGTTAAGTTTTATATTTAAAAATGATATTTTCATAATAAAATAAATTTTTGAATATACTTACCTGCTGGTTATATAAATTTAACACCCACCCTCCTCCCCTCTAGAGACTACCTGTGGTATTGCTATGAGGCATGGAAGAACTGGAGTTGGTGTATTGTTCCACCTGAGCTACCGCTAGGGTGCGGGTGTACACCTGCCGTATCTTCGATAGCGCGAGAATTTGAATTTCTGCCAGGGCGTCAGGGGACTTCAGCTCTTTATATAACCAGCGGGTAAGTATATTAAAAAATTTATTTTATTATGAAAATATCATTTTACTTTTCTTTAAGATGCATTATCTACCTGCACATTTAAAATTCAGAAGCCGAAGCCAGTAAACGAAGAACTTCCAAGTGGGCAACCCGATTCCTCGAATAATATGGGAAGGAGATGGAAGCCAAAGGAACGATGATGGCACAAGATTAAGTTATTCATATCTAATTCAAAGCTGATAACAGTGATAGCAGATGTAATATTTACCTGACAGCAGTTTAAAGAGAAGTTAAAATCTTCATCATTTTTTTTTCCAGGAGTTTACATATCAGTTAGGTTTCAGAGTAGGTAATGTATATCTATGTAAGGTAGCTTATGTACAGTGTACAAGATAGTGTTGAGCATATACTATCTGAAAAAGTGCAGTATCACAGAAATTCTCTTAAAAGTGAGATTGTTCTTAAATTGTTTTTTGGTGAGGTGGTCATAGATTTTGTCATTACTATACATAATTAGTTTTATGTCTGTATACTAACGGGTCATTCTACACATACAAATATTTCTTAAAAGGTAATTTTCAATGAGTCTCATCAGTGAAGCAGTAGCTAATGTGAGATTAGAGAGTAACTTACTTTCATGAGTCATAGATTATAAATACTCGACCTTAGGGCAGTAGACTGCTATGTTGCTTAACCCTGTAGTATGATACTTGTCGAATAATTAGTGGTTGTAATATTGCCTTGATGTTCATAACATTTTAGCAAGAAAGGGTAATATAGACTATATGTAAGTCTAGTATTTCATTTCTCATATGCTCAAAAATTATTCATAAACTGATTTGAACTGAGACCCCTTGTCTTCTGATGTTTGAGTAGAGTCCAGCTGCTTGATTACTATAATAGGGATGTTTTACTGATATTGCAATTTTCATTTCGGCACTGAAGTCTTAACTATATCTGTCAATAGACCAAACCAATCAATTTACCAAATTATTTTCAAGTAACTTCTAATGTCACCCAAACCGCTGTTTAGGGATCACCGCCCCAAAAAGGTGGCCAAGAGTTGGGTTGGGTGCTAATATACAAAGAGCCTTTTTAGACCTTTCCAACAAGCCAAAGAACACCTCTTAACTATCTGTGCATTCCCTTTGTTCTGCCTAATGAGGAGACTCCTCAACAAGGTGAGATCATCTTGCAACCTGTTGATGACTATAGCACTGCTATGTCAACAGGCAGAATGGTATCCAGACCTTCTACTTCTGCAGACAAAGGTTCCGAGGGAGATACCACCCCTACACAACTTTCTTCGACAATCACATAGAGATCTTTCACAAGACAATTGCTTACTTCAGACTTCACACCTGGAGGTTATTCAGCATCTCCTTTCCCAGAGATTTTTACACAGTGGTGAAATGAATGTTTGGGTACGTCAGAAGGACTTTTATTGCCATCTACCAGGCGAAGTGGATAATAATTTGCAGTTGGTTTCGTAGACAGAGGATCTCTCCACATAAAGCCATTGTACCCCTGTTTGCAGAGTTTTTGCTGTATCTTTGGTAGGGAAATTGCTCAATCTTGGCGGTGAAAGGCTGTCGCTCAACCTAAAGCCTAGTCTTTAGACTGAAAGGAGTTGACATTTCTTCTTCAATGGAATTTTCCTTGCTCTTATGGAGTTTCAAGCTTACCTGCCCTCAGTCAGAAGTGAGATCACTGCCTCGGAATTGTTTGGTAATCTCAGTGGCCACTTTCACTTTCTTTTTGGTGAGGGTAGAAGAGACTCTTTAGCTATGGTAAGCAGCTCTTCTAGAAGGACCCTCCAAAATCATACCATTGTTCTCTAATCTTGAGTAGTGCCATAACTTCTGTACCAGGTCTTCCACTGTCTTGGGTTAGAGTTCTCTTACTTGGGGGTACACTCGGGTACACTATTCTATCTTATTTCTCTTCCTCTTGTTTTGTTAAAGTTTTTATTATCTATATAGGAATAATTTATTTTGATATTGTTACTGTTCTTGAAATATTTTACTTTTTCTTGGTTCCTTTTCTCACTGGGCTATTTTCCCTGTTGGAGCCCCTGGGCTTATAACATCATGCTCTTCCTACTAGGGTTGTAGCTTACTTTCTTTCACACAGGAACATGATTATGAACACACAGATGTTTGAAACGTTATTTGTTGGTGATGGAAATAGATTTAAGAATGTTTGGCTTTGTTGTAATTCTCCAGTTCCTTATTAAACTGAGGTTCCCTTCCACCTGCTCAGAATTGGATAATGATAATAATAACTGTTGAGTCCTTCAATTACTTGAAACTTTCCTTATGATTTTTAGACAATTTTATGCATACCAACTGATACTTTAATTTCCATTTATTAAAGCTAGTTTTCATCTAAGAATGATATTTGTTCCTTCATAAATAGAAACCTTTTTTTTTTTTACTTAGGATATATGTGTCAGTGCAAGCTATATTTAGCCATAAAAACTTTTAATGTAAGGTGTCAACGACCCTCCACTAGTTAGCAGGGATAGCAGAGGGTAGACCAACCCCCTTATTCACACACTCAGCCAGTGAGCTGCAGACGTATTGTCTCTTCCAGTTATTCCTATTAACGAGGTTCCTCGTGAACCTCCACCCTACGAGGATGAAAGACGCTCTCACCAGCGTGAAAGGTCTTTCTCTCTCGAGTGGTCTCCCCCTTGAGTGTCTCGTAAGAGTGTGCATGGTTCATCACCACCTAGCACTAGCTCTCCGAAGCTAGGCTCTTCAGGGCATCTTGTGATCGTAAACGACAACTCACTGGAGTCGGGGCCACTTTACCTTTTGCCCCCAGGACACCATGAGTCTCTGCGAGTCTCATGTGCACGCTGGCCTCTGGGCACGCAGCTTGGACGTCTGCTCCTTATGGGGCAGTGCCAGTTTGTTCAAGAGACAGTTTTCAGCAGCAAAACTATCTTACCTTGCTCACCACCAGCCGAGTGCGAGCGTCCCCTGCTGGGCACACGCAAGATACAGGTAACTCGAGAATCATGTGCAAGTACTTTTGTGAGTGTTCATGTGCTTACGTGTGGAGCTCAGGCTCATGAGTGAAAACACTGTATCAGGTTCGTTCTCATTAAATGTTGCCTAACATTTCTGCCACTGATTAGAATCAGTTCCCTCCTTTGGCGCACTTTGCTATGGTGGCACATACACGATCAGGTATTTGGCTGCCAGGGGAAGGGTGCCCTCACGACTAGTGCGCACACAAGCATCACTCACTGTCACAAGCCTTTTCGGCAACCCCCTCATTCGCAAGGGATGTGCCATGGTTTTAAGAACTCATTAAGGCTGTCATGCAGGTGAAGGCCAGTCCCATGACAGTCTGATCACCTGAAAAACTGCTATCCCCTCATGGTGTCGGGATCTCTAGAGAGCTCTAGTCCCCCTTGAGATCCATAGCCTAGGAGCATGACTACCACTGTTTGTGGTACAACTCTTCCTCCAGTCCATGTTTCTTCATCTCCTGGTCACTTCTCAAGGTATCTCAAGGTATCAGGAATAACTGGACTAAGGTTGCCCATTCAAAGACTGATCCCTTATGGGATAAATTGGGTACTATCCCTGTTAAAGTGACCAAGAAACAGAGGATACAGAAATTCATTCACGGACAATTATTGACTTTTTCTAGTCAAAATAGTCCATGCTGCATCTAACATTCCAGCCTCGGACCCCAGTGTTGCCTACTCTGGCTAGCCCTAAAGCTCCTGACACCAATCAAGGGGAGTTAGACTATTCCTTAATGCAAGTCTTGTCCTGCAAAAGGAAGATTAATGGACTCTGAGATCCCAAGTACTCCCCTCCTGAGAGGAGAGACGCGGTTTTAGATCTGTTCTTCCATGCCCTACGACCCAGTAAGACCAAGCTAAAGTGGCCTTGGTCTAACATGGTGAACATGGTGTCAGGGTCCATTAAAAAGGTCATATCGCAGATCTCGGATAAGAAAGACTCTATTGAGGGTGAGCAACTCGTCTTGTTTACTTCCTCCGCCTTTGGCAAGCAGAGGAAGTACTACAATGTGCTCACTGACCATCCTACACCCTTTCTTTTAGATTCAAGCATGACCTAGAGCTCACGACATTAGGGGCATAATCGCATCCCTGGTGTTCAAGAGAAACTTCTCTGTGGGGCAGGTTTTCCAAACAGGCTTGTGGAGGAGGGAAACCACCTTCATCACCCATTACCTGCAAGATGTAACCCACTGGACCCTAGATACGTTCAAAATAGGTCCTGTGATGGTTGCTCAACAAGTGGTTTATCTACCTTAGCTCCCTTGTAGAACTAGTAGTAGTCGGTCATGGGCAGAAGTTACAGTGGTACTGGCCTGGGATGAATGGATAGAATGACTGGCCTTGTCTTCCTTCATCTTCCCTTATATTGGGGAATAGCATCCATAGACTGCAAGTAGGCCGCCTCCTGATTGCATGTAAGCACCTTATTAGTTTTGTGGTCTGAAATATGTGTTTATTTTGTTAGGTTTCTAATCTGCCTGCAATGAGGAGTTATGAAATTTCTATGTGTTATTATGAGTATAGGTTAACTCACTCCTTATACTTGCCTGGTCAAGTCGCAGTGCAAGTTTCCACTTACCTTAGTTGCTCAGGCCATCAACTCTGACAGGCTGAGGGTTCACGAGGTGTTAGGACACACTTATGCTCGTTTGAGCTTAGATTTGCATCCCAGGGCAATGTGTCCAGCCAATTGAAATTTGGACTTCCACCCACCTAGAGGTGAGTCTCCTAAGTAAAGAATGAAGGTTTGTAATTGTAAAGGAACAAATAACAAATATGGAAGTAATTTGTATTTTTCCTAACTAAACAAACAAGAGTTCTTTACAAATATCTCCCACCATCACTTTCCTCAAATCAAAAGTGAAGAGAGCTCACTGGGTGAATGTGTGAGCGGGAAGGTTGGTCTATCCCCTACTAACCCCGCTAACTAGCGGAGGGTCATCTCGCATGAAAGTTTTATGGGTAAATCCAGCTCGTTCAGAAACATTTATCCTAAGTAAAGATCTTCGGTTTGTATAGTATGGAAAAATACAAATGACTTGTAAATATGCCATTTTTTAACAAACTCGAGAATCAAATCTGTTTTGTCTAAATGAAATATAAATTATTTATTTAGATCACATGATCAAACATTTTTATAAACTGAATCTATTGAATGCATGTATACTTGGTAATATTGATTTTCATGAAAGACTAGCTATGAAAAGATGGATTATTATTTTTTTTTTGCTTTAATCTTATTTGAAAAGTTTTTAAATGATCTTTTATTATGTTTTAGTATGCCTAACAAAACTTATTTGCCTCAAATTGTAAGAGTAATTAATTTTTTTTTCAGGATACAGTTGGTCGCATACTAGAGATTAACAAATGACTATGGCAGACAATGGTGATCTCCATTAATCACAAGAAAACTTCTGTTCTGCTGTGTGAGTGGACTTCAGGATCTGACTTTCAAGAGAAAAAAAAATATATATGCCATAGGTTTAAGTGTAGGGAGAATTAATAATTTTCTAAATACTTGTGTAGATCTGTTAAAAGTGAGGCTATTCTAAGTACTGTGATACTACCTAATCAATCTTTTAAAGTTAGTTGTTAGAATTCAGCTACTAAACTAATATTTTTATATAAATCCTGAAATCTGTTGCTCTCTGTTCCATATAGTTTTCATTTTACATTATGCTGATTAAGTCTTAAACTTCATAAATACTAGTAATTTTCTTTATTTTAAAATTTCAACTGAAGGTGCAAAATTAAGTTCTACTTTCTTTGCAATTAGAAATATTACTAAATCTCCATTATAATAACTTTGGTCATCATCTCAGGCTTTTGACCACAATACTTGTATGTTTGCCATCATTTCTGTATAGCATTTGAAGTGACACAAACACTTGATTGTGGTACTATTATAAATCAGGAAACATATCGGCGAAAACTTTTAGTACTAATGTTAATTTGCTAGTTTTTCGCCAACAAACATTGTCTCATCTTTAAGTAAATTTTCTCTTTTAACGAAAATGACGTAGGAAATCTTTATTACCATATACGGTCTCAAGTCCAGATATTTGATCTTGACTTTACTTAATATATATTTGTGACCTATAGTTCAACTGATAACCCTTTTCCCTATCAGGTGAGGGGTCCTACTGGGTGAAGATCTTTTTTTTTGGCTCAAACCATGACGTCCTGATGGAAGGTTCCTTCAGTAGCTTCTTAGGGTATATTTAACTACAGTGGATATTCCCAGAGAATTAAACTAAAGGTTATCACAGAATTCTAACTTCTGGTGCGAGTACCCTAAAGGTTTCCCTCTAGGATATCATATATCAACAGGGATGCATGTATTAACACGCCACATAGCTATCTGCACCCCATATAGAGTTAACACTTCGATATGGAAAGGTGGCTGAGTAACTGAGGAGCCGTTCCAAAGTTACTCTCATCCTTGGCTCATTTTGGTACTCGAGACGTAAACAAGCGGGCGCCATTGCTAAATGACGTCACGTCCGTCCTCATCCTTTCGCCTGTAGCTTCTACGCTAAGTCGGATTTTTCCCAAGTGATTTCTTTATCTGCTTACATCGCCGTAATGTCGCAGCCTTCAGCCTCGCCTTCTTCTGGAAAGTTGAGTACCAGGTCCCAGTATTGTTTAAATAAGCTCTGGCCGTAAAGTAACTTCTACTTTTCGTAAAATATTGTGTTTTGTGGCAGAGCTGTGCCGATACTGGACGCGCCATTTTACGGCGCCGCTGTTCATGTTGCATGCTTTATTTAGTTAGCCAGAATAGCCTTCTCCGGTCCTTTAACTAATTAATATTAATAGTTATTTAGTCTTCATAGCTAGGGAATCATTATATCGTGTTTTAGCGCTCATCAGACTACGGTCGCTGTTCGACTCCATACTAGATCGCTAGCTTAGCCCCTAGGCTGGACAGCCTAGCGCTTGTTTTCATGCATGATATATATTAGTGTTCCTAAGTTAAGTTATGAAGATTGTGGCATTATTAAACATACTATTTACTGTGATGTAAGTGTTTTTGCCTTTGGGGACCATATAAGGGACTGAGTTGATTGTGTATCAACCCCTCCTAACCTAATGTAGGAACCCTTGTAAGCTCCCTATTCCCCTGCCTGCGGGTAATTCCCTCTGGGTAGACTTGCTTTCCCTTCTATATAGGGGTATCTCGTCTACAACCAGAGTATTTATCGCTTCTCAGCCT
>NC_090744.1:91567012-91577012 GCF_036898095.1 Palaemon carinicauda
TCTTGTACACCTTTTGTTGAGACCGTACAATATATAGAAAGTGAGTTCTTTCTGTATTCATTCTATCCCATATATTAAAACTTTATTTCAAGGTGTGAGCTACACCTTAACTTTCCGCTTAGGAAAATATATAAGGCATTCTAGAATAAGAATTAACCTTAGTTTTAATATCTTGGGAGATTACAGCAATTGGCTGGGCAGGAAATACAAGTATGTCTCTTGGCTTCTTTCCTTTCTAGCTTTTCTGTATAAGCTACATGTATTGATAATAAGTGAAAAGCCTTCACTTGATACTCATGGATTTTCTTCTCTTTACAGGAGGACCATCCGAAGTGCGGGAGTATGTTCTGCAATGTCCGCAGCAAGAACTTCTGTGGACATGAGTTATGTAGGAGGCACGCAGCATGCACAGCCTCTAAAGGTGATCTCCGGTATTGCGACCCTCAGGTATGTATCATATGTACTAACCTGATTACCAAGGCATTTGACACCCCTAAGTCGGCGGAGTCAAGGGATGCTGCTAGGGAAAACTTGCGAACCTGGGTGAGGGGTTTTCAGAAAAACACTTCAGGCCCCTACCTTCCAAACGAGAAGATGAGGGCTTACCTTTTCCCTAGGGCATTGGCTGATGCAGTCGTTCCTCAGCCTCAGGAGGAGATACCAACTGTCCAGAATCCGGTAGATTCTGAAGTCTCGGCCGCCCTTCAAGACATCCAGTTGGGCGATAGGATGTTAGAAGTATTGGATTATACAGAGAAGGACCTTCTGGGAGAAGGTCAGGAGGAGGAGCTGACCCAGGCTCCAGAAATAGAGGAGGAAGAAATCGACGAGGTGTCGGTTACATCGGTTCCGGCCCCGGAATCTGTTCTCTCTACATCGTCTGCTATCCCAGGTGATCTGGGAAGGACTCTTTCTTCTATTGTTGAGATGATTCAACAAATACAAAAGAAGTATGAGGAAAAGGAAGCTGCGATGAAACTTGAGATCCGTAGACTCGCAGCATCACGTGGGCCCCAGAAGCGACTCAACGTGAAGGATCTTCCTTTGTGCTCGGATACCAATCCATGGAGGTATACCGAACACATGCCAATGACAACCGGGAAGATTGTTATATCGGAGAAGTTGGGCTCAATTCCCCTGGAAGATGTGGAATTTTGGCCCAACAAAGACTCTTACCCGGACTGCTTTGTCCCTCTTAGGAAGGAGCCAGCCTCAAAGGAGTAGATGTAGCCGAAGGAGGTCATAGTCCTTGACCATAGTAAAGCTCGGGCATTACTAGTGACCTCGATGAAAGAGAGGGGCTTCACGAACTCAAAGGTGCCAGCCTTGAGTAAGAAGCTTCCCATCTTTGTGGCCTCTCCAACCAGAGCCTTTCCCTTCATGGAAAAGGGATACAGTATAAGGCAGCCTTGAAGGTGGCGGAGGCAGGGAAACCATGCCCCTCCTTGGAGGAATGCAAGCCGTTATCCTTGACCTTGCCCTTGGACCAAAAAGACTGGAAGGACGTCCACCTTACCTTCTCTGTCGGGAAGCTGGAAGCTGATATTGCCGAACGTCAGTTTGGTGAGGAACTTCCAAAGCTGTCGGAGTTTCTCTTGCGTAGAGAGCAAGAGACGAAAGAAAGACTTGCGGCATCGATGTCGTTGCAAATGACATTGGAAACGATGGCAAATGACACCAAGAACCAGGATATGTTCATGGTAGTGGCCAAAACCCATCTGGCCACAGTTACGAAGGATCTCTATAGCTTTATTAAAGCTAGGAGAGCCTGTAGAGAGTTCGTGTTCGCCTCGGCTGCGGTGAGGCACGAACCTAGGAAGCTGATCTCCTCTTGCATCTGGGGTAAGGACCTCTTTCCCAACGAAGTGGTTAAAGAAGTAGTAGACAAGGCCGCCACAGAGAATAGGAACCTTCTCAAAAAGTGGGGCTTAAATCTTAAGAGAAAGTCTTCTCCGGATGAGGGTCCCCAACCCAAGAAGAAGACAAAAAGACCTAGGCTATCCTCTCGGCCGGCTAAGCCCTACCGACAACAACAACCGCAACTTCCTGCGACCGTGGTGCCTCAGATAGTGGCACAACCTCCAACCACTTACCGGTTGGTACCTCAACGTTTTAACCCAGCTTTTGAAAGGCAGATTACTTCCTTTCACTCAAAAGCTTGAGGAACAGCCAGAGGTTCTTCTAGACGCCCTTCAAGGGGAAGGGGATTCAGGGGAGGACGTGGTCAAGGAAGCAAGGCCTCAGGTCCACAACAACAGAAGTGAGATGCTTCCAGTAGAAGGGAGACTACATCTATTTAGGGATTGTTGGACCTTCGATCCCAGTCTAATAAAGAATGGCCTAGGTTGGAGCTGGAGCAGTCCTCCACCTCAATATCCTCAGTTCTTCCAACACTCTACCCCCGTTCTGGAAGAATATGTCCGAGAACTCTTAGAGAAAAGTGTAATCCGAAAAGTGAAGTCCATCAAGTTCCAAGGAAGGCTGTTTTGTGTTCCAAAGAAGGACTCAGAAAAACTTGTCTTGTCGCCACTCAACAAGTTCATAGTGAACTACAAGTTCAGGATGCTCACACTTCAACACATAAGGACCCTACTGCCCAAAAGGGCATATACCGTGTCTATAGACTTGTCTGACGCTTATTAGCACGTTCCAATTAATCGTCACCTCCCCTCCTACATAGGCTTCAAGTTACAAAGAAGACTTTACGCCTTCAGAGCCATGCCATTCAGGCTAAACACAGCCCCAAGGATTTTCACGAAGCTTGCGAATGCAGCCGTCCATCAATTACGCCCAAAGGGGATCCAAGTTGTGGCCTACTTGGACGACTGGCGGGTGTGGGCAGCATCCAGGACAGAATGCATGCAAGCCTCCAAGATAGTGATCCAGTTCCTGGAACATCTGGGATTCAAGATCAACATAAAAAAGTCTCGACTATCTCCAGCTAAAAAATTTCAGTGGTTGGGAATCCACTGGAATTTGAAGTCGCATCGACTTTCCATTCCTGGGAAGAAGAGGAAAGAAATAGCAGGATCTGTCAAGAGACTATTGAAATCCAAACGGGTATCAAGACGCGAACAGGAGAGAGTGCTGGGCTCTCTACAGTTTGCTTCGATAACAGATCCAGTGCTAAGAGCACAGCTAACGGATGCAACAGGAGTCTTGAGAAAATACGCATCAAACGAGCGAAGAGATCTAATGAGACCACTACCGACTCGACTGCGAACGCTTCTCAAGCCGTGGCCCAAAACCAAGCAACTGAAGAAATCAATACTTCTTCAACCTCCTCCCCGGTCAGTTACTATCCACACAGACACTTCAAAAGAAGGCTGGGGAGGCCACTCTCACTAGAAGAGACTCCAAGGAGCTTGGTCCAATCTTTTCAAGTCATTTCACATCAACTTTCTAGAGGCCATGGCAGTACTTCTGACACTGAAGAAAGTATCTCCTCGCCACTCGACCCACATAAGATTGATTCTAGATAGCGAGGTGATAGTGAGGTGCCTGAATCGACAAGGGTCGAGGTCGCCTCAAATCAACCAAGTGATGTTGGCCATATTCCGTTTGGCAGAAAGGAAGAAATGGCACCTGTCAGCAGTTCACATTCAAGGGTTCCGCAACGTGACAGCGGACGCTCTATCCAGGTTTACACCAATAGTGTCAGAATGGTCCCTAGACGCAGGATCGTTCTCCTTCATCTTGAGATAAGTCCCGGAACTGCAGATAGACCTCTTTGCGACAAAAGACAACAAGAAAATACATCGTTATGTGTCCCCATACGAGGATCCGCTAGCCGAGGCAGTGGACGCTATGTCCCTAGACTGGAACAGATGGTCCAGGATTTACCTGTTCCCTCCGCACAACCTCCTTTTGAAGGTCCTCGACAAACTGAGATCCTTCAAAGGGAAAGCGGCAATAGTGGCCCACAAGTGGCCAAACAGCGTGTGGTTCCCTCAGGCATTGGAACTACGACTGAAGTTTGTACCGCTACCGGATCCAACCCTGTCTCAGCGAGTGCAGAAGTCGACTGTCTTCCCTTCATCACAGAAAACCCGGAACCTTCATCTCATGATTTTCTCTCCTTAGCGATGAGAAAAAGATTCGGGGTATCAAAAGACAGTATAGACTTTTTTGGAGGAAACCAGAAGACAATATGAGGCATCATAGAAGCGGGTGTACTTTGTCAAGGCGAAGAAACCAAAAAGAAATCTTGACAGATTTCTATTTATCATTCTTCATTTACCTTCATGAGCAGGGTTTAGCAGCCAACACAATATCAATGTGCAAGTCTGCCTTTCAGGTCGACCTTTCTAACGACGTTCTTAATGAATTCCGAACGCCCGTGCTAAGTTTAGTTCTTCAGCACCTCCAAGACCCATTTCATGGTCACTAGATAAGATTCTTTATTTTGCCTAAATAATGAACAATGAGGAGTGCGCTTGGAAGAATTTGACTCAAAAGGTCATATTTCTGTATGCACTCGCTTTGGGGGCCAGAGTTAGTGAAATAGTGGCTCTCTCTAGAGAGGAAGGCCACGTCCAGTTCTTGGTGGGAGAACTGAATCTATTTCCAGAACCAACGTTTCTTACCAAGAACGAGCTACCCACCAACAGGTAGGGTCCCTACAGAATCGGCCCTCTGAAGGAAGTTGCATCTCTATGTCCAGTGGAGTGCCTAAAGGTCTATCTTCATAGAACTTCAGACTTTAAGGGAGGACAGCTGTTCAGAGGAGAAACCTCGGGTTAAAATTTATCTCTGAAACAACTAAGGGCGAAACTCACCTATGTTATTCGCAGAGCGGATCCAGACAGTACACCCGCAAGTCATGATCCGAGGAAAGTTGCCTCTTCCATAAAATTTCCTTAATTATATGGACTTTGAACATCTTCATTCGTACACCGGCTGGTAGTCATCCAAGGTGTTCTTTATGCACTATGCGAAGCAAGTGAAGCAACTCAAGAGGTCTGTGGTAGCAGCAGGTAGAATTCTTAAACCTGCTGTTAAAATGTGCGAGGAACAGTTAAATTAATTTGGGACGATTAATTTAGAGGGTGGGTGTGTAGTGACAGACTGTTACTACACACTGAGTGATAGGCCACTAACGTGTCCTTACGAACTGTTCCATTGATTTTGGTGAACTAAAAGCATAATACAGACACTTGTGCCCAGCGTTTCTTACGCTAGTGTAAATAAACAGTAATACAGACTCTATCAATATTATTAATAATTCGATTAAAGTGGCAAATCTGTTTCCTTTTAGACGAAACAATATTTTCTGTTTACTGTTTTCTTTATGCTTTAATGGATATCGTCCATATTTTATAAATTTTATATATGATGACTGATATATATGTTTATTAAATTTTTAATAAACTAGTTCATATATTCGCCCACACTCATTTTATTGGAAATGTACTGAGCATTAAGTTTAAAATATAGATAATTTTAACATGGAATGTCTTCTAAGATTGTTCCTTTCTTCAGGCAAAAATCCACTCGCTTTAACCCTTCCTTAGGAAGGATTAACGTTGTACCCTAAGGAGATGGTGGTAGAGATGCAAAATTTGTTCCTATATGGATACAACTGTTATCCAATAGTTTAATAAGAGTAGACACACTGGGGGAGATGTCAGGAATTCATACTGACATTGGTGACTCTTATACAAACTTTGCTTTATAATATATAGGGCGAGACCACTATACAATCTTGTCATTTTGTCATCATCCATAGTTAATATATACTCTTCAAAATTTTTTCAGAGTCTAGTACGATTCTTCCCTGTAGGGGGCAGGAAGCACTAACATAATTCATGCTTAGATGAAATGATGTATGACGGTAACATCATAGGTCTCTAGGTCTAGAAGGACCAGGAAAATACTTTCTTGAGGGTACGGTACCGGTTGAGAATCCGCAGATACAGTAATGCTCTGGTAAACTTCCATCAGGACGACATGGCCTGAGCCCAAAAAACGGATTTTTAGCCAAGCGAAAAATTTATTTTTGGGTGAGGTAGCCATATCGTCCTGATGGACGCGCCCTTCCTTTTAATGTAAAAAGGGCTTATTGACCCCTCCCTATAATACAGTATCTGTAGCACCTCGTTTATCGCTACAAGGAATAAACATGGCGCTGCCGCCTTCGTCAGATACACATTGGAAACGGAATAGGAGAGATACCTTATGATCGGCTCTCTTTTCATTCTCGTTTTTAGATTCTTGTCACTGTAACGTTAATACTGTTCGGAGTGAAGATAGCTATGTGCGTGTCAAGAATACGTCCTCTGATATTATGCGATATCTCTGTTAGATTTATTTAGGGATATTCGCTCCAGGAGTTAGAATTCTGGATACCTTAAGGTAAAACTCTCTGGGAATATCACTGTAGTCAAATATACCCTAGGAAGCTACCCTTTAGGAACTTCCATCCGGACGACATGGCTACCTCACCCAAAAATAGATTTTTCGCTTCGCTCAAAATCCGTTATATATTGCTTCTCATTCCCACGGAAATGTTAACAGTTTTAGGGATTATAAAGAAATAGAAAAATATGTCTATTAAACCTTCTTCCTTCTGTCGTATTATTCATAATCTAATTCTGTTTAATCATCATTATCATATCATTTACCTGGAAAATTGAATGACAATGATGTTTTATTTATTTCGGACTTGCAAGATCTGGTTTCCTTAGACCACAGTTTTTTAATCTTCTTCCAGGTTTTTTTTTTTCTGGTCTTACCAGCCTTTTATTTTCATTGGAGGTAATTATTTTCAACTTCTCTTGTTTTTGTTGAGAAGGCTAAATAATGGAAGGCTTATCTGCCACACTTCTCCTCAGGAAAAAATTTAATTTCTGAAAGATGATGGTAAAATAATAAACAATTATACCAATGAGAATTTTATTGAGTGTTTGAAAAAAACTGAAGATGCTATACCGACTTTACTTCAAGTCTTCATCTTCTTTTATTTAATGAAACCTCTCTCCACCAACATGGATGCGAAGAGTCCTGAACTATTAACCACGGTTTTAAGAAAGGAAGATCACAGAGATATTATCAAGACCTACAGATAGAAAGGTCTTGGATATTATAGTTCCTGAGACGTCATTGAAAAGATTCCCTTTAGGTCCTTAATCTTGGGAAGAGGCAACACTTGGTAGGTAATGGTAAGGTCCGAAGGGATACCCGAGACCTTGGTTGTAGGCGAGTGGGAATCTGTTGCTGTAGGTGAGAGGGAGATCGTGGCCGTAGGTGAGAGGGAATCGATTGCTGTATGTCAGCGGAGATGCTAGATTCTGGAGGTGAGGGAATCCATAGGCTGGAAGAGAAAGTTTCATTTGCTTTACTATTCTGCATTAAAAAGAAATATTCCCAATTGGAGAGAGAAGGAAGCTCATTATTTCAAAATACCCAAGGACCAGTCTTTGAGTTACCAAGAACCTTTCAAAGTACTGTACATAGGGAAAATCAATAGATGCTCGAGCAAACCAAGTCATTATGTTTTGAATATTATGTCTTTAATCCTAAAGAAATAAGAAGTAAATTGATAATATTTTGAGAATTTATTAAGCATGAACTGTAGTATGAAAGAAAAATTATATCCTAAAGAAATTCAATTATTTCAAGAGAAATGAACTTACGATGTGCGTAGTGTAGAACGGAGGCTTCAGATCTTGCAATGGCTACAGCCAAAATAAAGAAAAGAATCTGAAAAGAAAATTTCAAAGAAATCTTAATATCTAATGACATTTTTTTAAAGGCTAAGTAAATGGATTTCGGAATTAATCTTTTTTTCTCTATCATGACACAATCTAAGTTTAATAAACTTCCTCTTCAATAATCGATGGCAAAAATGCTATTCACCAGAAAAATATTTGTTCCTACTGATTAACAATATACATTTATTTTGATAAAACCTGTACTATATCATAGAGTTGGATACACATGTAGTTCAGACACTGCTGAAAAACTGGCAGTTGATAAATTACTGTAACCTGTGCTTTAAAATCATCATCAAAATTATGAATCTACCCTTTTTAATGTGGAGTTGTTTTGAAGATTTTTTTTTAGACTTTCTCATAGATATCCTTCAAGTAAACCATTTTGAACTTGTCCTACCTTACTGTAAAAACTCATTTCATTATACTCAAACATTTTTCGGATCCTAATGATACCAATACTGCACTCACCAAACCCTTCATAATGAATAAGTGTGATCGTGATACTTGTTCAGAATACTCTACACCAAAACCCTTTGACGAAGTAATATTTATACTGGGAAGCAACCTTGGGGCAGGACTCACTCGGCTACGCCTTTGGTAATTATTCGTCATAAATGATAATTGCTTAATATGTACACAAAGTAATTGTAGAAGTTTTTTGTTTCATTTACTTATCTTTACGTGAAAATGAAATAAACTTCCCTATATCCTGAGCTTGACTGAGTCCGCCCTGAGATGAGGAAATCAGATTGAAATAAATGATCACGATTTTTTCCTTTTCTTTATTTCGCTTTCCCGAAAATAAAAAAACTTGGTCGCAGGCAAACATTGAACTTTTAGAGATAACTTATTCAGACGGGAGTGCATGTATACACCGCCTGTTTCCAGATACAAGCCTTTTATTTTGGCGGATATACTAAAATTCATTCCATCCCCCTTTGAAAGCTTTGTCGTAGGCTGCAATATTTGAGGTACGCATAAAAATGCATCATAAATTCTTAAGTCAAAGCGTTTAAACGAAAACTATATTACTTAATCATCTGACACCCATAGGATGCATAGGAGCTCAATGAATTCACGCTACGTGTCTCATGTTCCATCTCTCTGAGCTCAACCAAATTCTCATATCTAACCTTCCTGCGCTTTGTCATCAGCTCGTTTCTGTTGGTCTACTATGTCCTCTCCTGCCCAGTGGCTTCCATTCAGGTACATCCTGGACTAACTTGTCTTCCTTTCTCAAAATATACCCCATCCATCTCCATCTTGACAATGTAACTATTTTGTTCATTCTGGGCACCCTTGTCACTTCACGAAGTGCCGTAATTGTTATATGCTGCTGCCATTTGATTCCCCAAATCCTTCTCAATGCTTTATTCTCAAAGCAAAGAAAGTTTGCACCAGTTGTTTGCGCTGCTGAACCACGACTAGTGCTCATAAGGTAATGCTGATCTTACAATTGAAATTATTTTGATTTTGCTGTGAACTGATATTCGATTTGACCTCCAACTGTTTTTAGCATACATATTGCTTGTTGTTTCCTGTTTATTTTCTACTTGATTTCTGTAACTAGTGTTCCATTGGTGGTAATAATAGTTGCTAAATATATGAAAGAGTTTGAGTTGGGTAATATTACTCCTCCAAGACAATTCGGCTGATCACTACTCCGAATCTGCATGACTCAGCCTTTCTCTGGTTGATCACCAATCGAATCTTTCTCCCCTCCAATATGTATCACCATTAACATCATCAACAGCATTAGTCGTTACCAGTAAACTGCAGAAGAAAGGCCTCAGACATATCCTTCCATTTACGTCTGTCTATGGTATTTCTACGCCAGTCCACACACACACTTTCCTAGTTTGCCAACCCGTCGTCTTCGTTTTCAGATTGTTCTTTTTCTGTCTCGTAGAGTTATTCCCATCATTAATTTTTCCATAGCTCTAGGAGTTGTAACTAGGTTATGTTTTCTAAGGATTTAGTAAGACTACAAGTTTCTGATGCATAAGTTAAAACTTGTAGGACCATCTCGTGGAATACTTTTTTTCTTAGAGAAACTGGTATTTTATTTTTCAAAATCTCATTTTGTTTACAAAAAGCTCTCCATCCTATGCTTATTCTTCTTTGAATTTCGGTCTTGTGTCCTGGGGAAGTATTTACTGTCTGTCCTAAGATTAAAATTAAGCTGTCTTTCTATTCGGCATAATATGGTCTTTGTAAATATTGTACATATCAAGGAGAGTAAACTTATTTGGTGGTAATTTTTCAGGTCTTTTCTGTTTCCCTTT
>NC_090744.1:91584512-91589512 GCF_036898095.1 Palaemon carinicauda
TTATTATTATTATTATTATTATTATTATTATTATTATTATTATTATTATTATTATTATTATACTTTTGTATTTCTATTTATTAATACTACATCATCATTTTTATTCTTATCATTTTTATCGTTGTCATCATGGTCTGACATTAATTGTCATTCAGAAGAGATCTGTGAGTTACCTAGCAAGGAAGAGTTCAGCAATCCTCCCTTGTAACGGCATCATTCATCTTCTGCTGTAACGCTGGTAGTATAGTTAAGAGACTATTTCTCTTAATGAATGTAATACGCAGTCACATTTGAGAAGATGATGGATGTCAAACTTTTAGTTGTTAAGCAGTAAAAAAACATATTTGAAGGAAAATGAGATATTTCCCGTAGATCCAAAGGTCGAAGATTTCCTCTGAGAGAGAGAGAGAGAGAGAGAGAGAGAGAGAGAGTGAGAGAGAGAGAGAGAGAGAGAGAGAGAGAGAGAGAGAGAGAGAGAGAGAACTCTGAGTAGGGTCCTTCATAATTTCTTTCAACAATGGGTAAAGCTAGGGCCGCCTTTCCTTTTTTTTCGCTCTCCAGAACATCGTGAGCAGCGTGGAACATGTGTAAAAAAAGGGCTGGTTCAAATCTGCCTACAGTGCAGGATTTCCTAACGCATTTTCAGATAGGCAAACTCAATTATCACAACAAAATATTATGGACTAAATTTCCATCAAGATTATTGGAAATGTATTTTCCCAAATATTTTCATTTTGAAGCGTTTCATAAAATTTCACAGAATCATATGAATACGTATTATAATACCTCATTTAGAATGTGTTCATAACTGGATTAAATGTTAAACTATGTCTGATTGGAGTGAGTGTAAACATTAAAAGTAAATAATATACAAATAAATCAGCTGTTGAAAAGCTTTTCTATTCTCCATCTCTAAACATATAAAAAACTTTCGGTATAGCAGCCCAAGCCTAAATTAATATGATTAAACAAAAGGAAAATTTTTGTCTGAATGCTGCTTTGATATTGCTTATGTCCTTCGAAAGCAATTAACTGAAGAAATAATGGAATGATGAAACAAATAAAGAGAGAAAACAGATTCAATCTCTGTTGTGGCTGACGTGGCCATCATTTCAAGAAGGAAGGTCTACAGACGTTTAACATCTCTGGGAAAGGCAAACTGAGACACTTTATGTAATGACCACCAGACATGAGGTTCTTCCGTTCTGCAGGGAATATCGCTAAAATAATAATAATAATATTGTTAATGATATTCATAGTATCATGATAACAATGAAAATACTAATATTGATAGCAGGTAATTGTACATAGGGCATAAGGCCGATTCACACGACCCGTTTTCTTTCCGACAGGCTGGGTGGTAGCTAACCGCCGTCGAAATGTTGTGCATTCACACGAGGCGTTCCGTATCCGATTACCAGCGCGCGGTTTTCATTGTTTACTTAGACTCTGTCACGTGAGGACCGAGTAAATTACGATAATTTTGACACTTTAAGATGTTGGTTGATAACTGTGTTGATAAAATAAGTTATGCAACTTCATAATGCTTTATGCAATATGCCAAGAATATTAAAATTACGATAAATTACCTGTTTTATTTAATGCCTCTCCAGTCATTTTCCATATCTTTTATTTATGTAAATTATTTCTATACATCTTGTTTGCCATGTCAAACATCTCCTCATATCCTTGAAAAAGTTCAATTAACCTCTAATACATGGTGCCAACAACAAACTAACTAATTTCTATGACTCTATACTATGAGGAAAAGTCGGGGTTGTAGGCCACGAAACGAACGGGTACGATACAGGTCCTCGTTCACACAAAACATCATCCACCCGCTGGTTGGGACGGGTAGCTAACGTCCGTCAAACCGGTTGGGGTTTCTTTGGAAGAAAGCCGAGCCGCCCCGGAAGGGCGACGTCCGAGGGCCGCCGTCTGCCTGACGGGTCGTGTGAACAGTTGCATTTGAATACACGTAAGAAACCTAGACGCCGCTTAACCGACGGCGAGCCTGTCGGAAAGAAAACGGGTCGTGTGAATCGGCCTTTATTCTAATCCTGAAAATAATCTATAAATGATCCGAATGGGTATTGATGCTAATTTGATTAAAAAGACTTTACATATATGGAATCTATTAGATCTATAATTAATCTTATTCTTTCTTGAAATCAAAATCTCCATTTCGCTTTTGATAGATTTATGATTTCTTGGTCAGCATATATTTCCAACTGTCATCTGAAATCGACCACAAATTTCTGCATCTTTGATGAACTTACAGAAAAAACGTTTTTGACACTTTACAAAGTGAAAGGTTCTGCATGTGATTTTCGATGGCCTGACGAAGGTAGCTTTAAAGGGCATCATCATTTCGTAATTTCCTTTTATTCCAGAAGAAAATTAAACAACTCTTGAAATTGGTTGTTGCAAAATATTTCTGGTTATTGACAATTGATATGGCATTTATTTTTCTCTTCCTGATATCACATGTGATCTGAGAAGTGGAAATCCTTCAAAGATCTTGATACTAATTCATCAGATAAAAAAAAAAAAATAACTTTACTAAGGAGTGAGAAAGAAATCAAACATTACAGAACATAAATAAAATCATGGAAAAAAAATAATTCGATTTTTTGTATAGTTATTTCGAGCCAAATATATACAATTTTATTCAGGTATATTTTCATATCTTAATCTGCTTTACAAAGCTTATGAGGAAAGAAAAAAAATAATTTGAATGTACTTGATAATTGTTTTCTAGATAGAAAAAAAAGCAAATTAAATTCAGTTTAACTGCATTCGGATAAGATACACTTTATATATTTCACTCAATCGCTTGTTAGTGGATTCCTTAGGAATTTATATTCTTCCTTAACATCCTTCTTTGCAACCTGCACCGCATAGGGGTGTGAATAAGGGTAGGCCAATGGATAGCCGGTTCCATACCCGTGGTTGAAGGGAAGTCCATGACCATAGGCGAGTGGGTATCTGTGCCCATAGGAGAGATGGTGGCCGTAAGCTGGGAAATAAGAAATAAACATATAATTTCATTGAAGTCGATATGATCAAATGCATACATTTAATCATGTTCATATACGTAGATACATTCGTGCGCGTACAAACATAAATATAAGTAATAAGTAACAGTTAACCCCTTTGCACTTACGGTATGAAGATAAGTATGGACCTTGAGCCTTGTTGGAGTGGACGAAGGGATTGAAGTAATTGAGGGAATGAGGCAGAATGAGCTGAGGATCCGCCTCTGGTTCTGCCACAGGGAAGGCCACGGCCACAGCCATCACCCACAACAACACCTGCACACAAATCATTCAGAATTACTCGTTGACTTTCTTTAAATCATACAGTTAGAAAATTTAAGAAAATTTATGAAGGAAAGAAATTATCTAACATAGAAAGAATATAGTGAAGGTTCCAAGGGAATGGAAACGTTTACAAATATGTTGGAGGAAGTTTCTCCTTTTAATAATATTAAATAATTATTAGAATATAAATATAAAAGATTATCATTCAATCCACATGAAGTTGCAGGCCTTTTGTATAGTGAAAAAAATTTGGACTTTTTCTTTAAATATATGAAACATAACACATTAAAACTTTTCATTATACAGTATGTATCTGTTTTAGCAATTCGCTATTGTTGATAGCTATTTTCCTTGATATGTTTTTCCAATAATTAGGATACTTTCAAATAATTTATGAAGCAAAATCAACATGACTAAATTAAAATCAACATTATCAATAATAATAATAATAATAATAATAATAATAATAATAATAATAATAATAATAATATTCCTTTTAATTTATATCATTTTACTTACTAAAACTCTCATAATGAAGGTATGTGTGAACTAAGCTCCTCTCCAGGTAACGGACACCAAATCTTTCAGGACCAACAATATTTATAGAGAAATGAGGACCTTGAAACGGAGGGAAGGACAACCACGCCTCTGGCTCTCAATCTCTGTCTTTGACTACAACAAAGGCCCAGGACTTGGGCGTGATCTAAACTTTATTAAAGAAAGATTCGTTGGCCCATTGGAATATTCCATATTAAAGAAAGATTCGTTGGCCCATTGGAATATTCCATCCTCAAATTCTGCTATTTCCGTTTTCACTGACTTGCCTTATTTTGGGTGAGAGGGTGTTCTCTAGTTTGAGGGTACAATCAGGCACACTGTTATATCTTATTTCTCTTCCTTATGTTTTCTTGAAGTTTTTATAGTTTATATAGGAAAGATCTAACTGAATGTTGTTACAGTTCGCAAGATATTTTGTTTTGTTGTCTAATATCTAGCTTGTAGTTTATTTATTTCATTATTTCCTTTCATTACTTGGCCATTTTTCTCTGGCGTACACAGGGGGCAGGGATATTTCCCTATCAAGCAGGACAATGCCCTAGAGACTGACAATATATTACTAATATTATTATCATTACTAGCTAAGCTACAACACTAGTTGGAAAAGCAAAATGCTATAAGCCCATAGGCTTCAACAGGGAAAAAACAGCACATTGAGGAAAGGAAATAAGGAAATAAATATGCGATATAAGAAGTAATGAATAATTAGAATGAAATATTTTAAAACATTAACAACATTAAAACAGATATTCCATATATAAACTATAAAAGGACTTGTGTCAGCTTGTTCAACAAATTAAAAAATTTTCTGCAGGTTTGAACTTGTTAAGTTCTACTGATTCAAATACCCGATTAGGAAGATCATTCTACAACTTGGTCACAGCTGGAATAATACTTCTAGAGCACTGTGTAGTATTGAGCCTCATGATGGAGAAGGCCTGACTATTAGAATTAACTGCATGCCTAGTATTACGAACAGGATGGAACTGTCCAGGAAGATCTGAATGTAAAGGATGGTCAGAATTATAAAAAATCCTGGTCAACATGCATAACAAACTAATTGAAAGACGGTGCCAGAGATTAATATCTAGATCAGGAATAAGAAATTAATAGACCGTA
>NC_090744.1:91594512-91604512 GCF_036898095.1 Palaemon carinicauda
CCCTTCCCCATCAACATTAATGGTCTTGATCCTCCACATCCCTTTTCAGATCTCATTCCCTAATAATTAAAGAAATTTACTTCTTTTAATATTTTGATGAAACGATAGTGTCAGTCAGTATATTATTATTATTATTATTATTATTATTATTATTATTATTAAAAACAGAATGCTATAATCTAAAGGGCTCCAACAGGTGAAATAGGTCAGTTACGAAAAGAAATAAGGAAACAGAGAGAATAGTATGTCAGAGAGTACCCTCAAGCAAGAGAACTCTATCTCAAGGCAGTGGAAGACCATGGTACAAAAGCTCTGGCACTAACCAAGACATAGATTACGGTTTGATTTTGGAGATCCGTCTCGTAGAAGTGCTGATTATCTTAGCTAAAGAGTATCTTTTATCCTTACCAAGTGGAAAGTAGCCACTGAATAACTACATTGTAGTAGTTCACCCCTTGAGTGAAGAAGAATTGTTCGGCTATCCAACTTTAATCAGGTGTATGAAGAAGAGGAGAAAGTGTAAAGAACAGGCCACACTATTCGGTGTATGTGTGGTAAAAGGAAAAATGAGCTGTGACCAGAGATGGATCCAATTTAGCTCTATCTGGACAGTGAAAGGACCTAATAACTCCAGAGCGGTAGTAGCTCAATACCTCTTTAGTTAGTCAATCATAAAAGAGAAATATCGGAACATGATCCTTTAAAAACATGAATTATATATATATATATTTATATATATATAATATATATACACATGTATATATATATATATATATATATATATATATATATATATATATATATATATATATATACATATATATATACATATATATATATATATATATATATATGTATGTATATATATATATATGTATGTATATATATATATATATATATATATATATATATATATATATATATAGATATATATGGATATATATATATATATATATATATATATATATATATATATATATATATATATATATATATATATATATGTATATTGATAACAGTTATAAGAATATCAAAATCATTACTAAATAGATTGCTAATAGTTGTTTTTGGTGAATACCATAGTGAGTATAGGAATGTGATATCTGGTATTCCTCAGGGTAGTGTTCTTAATCCATTGCCTTTAATACTATTTGTAGGCATACGTGATGTGTGGTTTGGTCTAGGATACAAGTTCGTAGCATATGCAGATGATGCTACTCTCTTTGCATCAATTCCATCTCCTGGATATAGATCTAGCGTTGCTGAATCACTTAATAGATATCTAGGTAAAATTAATACATGGGGCAAATTATGGGGCATGAAGTTGAATTCAAAGAATTCAAAGTATGATTGTAAGAAGGTCGAGAACAGTTGCTTCTCAACATCTAGATCTCAGCATTGATAATTGTTCTTCAACTTTAGGCGTGATTTTCGATAGCAAATTCACTTTTGATACCACAATCCCTCTGTTCCTTCTTCAGTTGCACAAAAGGTTGGCTAATTGATAAATTCTTTTAAGATTTTCTGTGATCAATATATACGAAATGTTTAAATTCTTTTGAGTATTTTTCTTCTCTCTGGTCTTCAGCTGCTTAATCTCATTGTAATTTTTTTGGACAAGAACTTGCGGTCTATAAAATTTCTTTTTCCTGATCTATATATTTACCTCGGGCACCGTCGTTCTGTTTGTTCTTTATGCATGTTTCATAAGGTTTTTCTTACCTCTGACCATCCTTTGCATTCAAATCTTCCCAGACAGTACCATCCTATACATAATACTATGAAAGCAGTTAATTCTGACTGCCGTGCCTTATCCAGCATTGGACTCAGTACTACACAGTATTCTAGAAGTTTTATTCTAGCTATGATCAGATTGTGTAATGATCTTCACAATCAGGCAGTTGAACAGGTAGAACTGTTCAAAGTTTTCGCGAATATTTTCATGCCAAACAGCTGACATAGTCTCTCTTCTCGATTTATATATGACAGATCTATTTAAACTTTGCTACTGATCTTTAAATGTTTATATTAACTAATAATTATTTCTCAGGTTAAGTTTAATTATTTCCTTATTTCCTTTACACAATTGTCTATTTTTCTTTGTTGAAGCCCTTGTGCTATAAGCATTGTGTTTTTCCAACTAGGATTGTAGCTTGTCTAATAATAATAATAATAATAATAATAATAATAATAATAATAATAATAATAATAATAATGATAATAATAATAATGATAATGAATAATGAAAATAATAATATCAGTTAGGTCACCAATTGGGTGTTAAACTGAGGCATTTCTATGGTTCTGGTGTCGAGGGATGTAAGTCATTATTATTATTATTATTATTATTATTATTATTATTATTATATAATTTTTTTATTGTAGTTTGTAGTTTTTTTTAACTTATTTCGTTTTTTTTTTAAAGGTTGAAAGATGAATGGATTATCTACATATGTTTATTGATAGTTTCCAAAAACTGAAGGAGGTAAAGATTTCCCATTTCATCTGAAGAAATCTTGCTCCATCAACATGGATCCAAAGAATAAAGAATTATTTCCCAGGGTTTTAAGGAAGGTCGATCACAGCGATAATGATTCCTGAGGCATCGTCAATATGGTTCCCTTTAGGTCCTCAATCCTCGGAAGAGGCAACACTTGGTAGCTTATGGTAAGGTCCGAAGGGATACCCGAGACCTTGGTTGTAGGCGAGTGGGAATCTGTTGCTGTAGGTGAGAGGGAGATCGTGGCCGTAGGTGAGAGGGAATCGATTGCTGTATGTCAGCGGAGATCCAATGCTGTGGATGTAAGGGAATCCATAGGCTGAAAAAAAAAAAAAGGTTTCATAGACTTTACTTATCTGCATTATAAACAAATATTCCTAATTAAGAGATGGACAAAGAAGGAAGTTCATTATATAAAATAACTCAAAGAACCCTTTCAAATTATATAGACCGAATAAATAGATACTCGAGCAAATAAAGTAATTAAGTCTTGAGTATTATGTCTTTAATCCTCAATTAATAAGAAATTAATTGTGAATATTATGAAAAAAAAAATTTCAAAATTTTTGCTTCATTAAGCAAGATATATAGTATGATAAAAAATATATATATTAAAGAAAATAAATGAATGGTGATTTGAAGAGAAAGAACTTACGATGTGTGTAGTGAAGAACAGAGGCCTCAGAGCTTGCAATGGCTACAGCCAAAATAAAGAAAAGAATCTGTAAAGAAAATTGCAAAAAATATTAATTTCAAATGTCACTTTTTTAAACGTTAAGTAAAATAATTTCTGGATTATTCTTCTTTCTGTTATGTCACAGCCTGCGTTTAATGAATTTTTGCTTCGCTTTGATAATCTTTTGATAAAATGCTATGTATCAGAAAAATAGTTGTGGTCTAACTGATTAACAAAATACTTTTATTTTGTTAAAACTTGTACTGTAATTCTAGAGCTAGATACACAAGTAGTTTAGATACTGCTAAAAATCTGACATTTGCTAACTATAACCTGTAATTTTAAATCATCAAAATCATGTCTGTAGACTACCCGTCTTACTCTATAGCATCAAAGTAAAGTAATGCGAATTTGTGTTCAGGAAGAAATTGTAGAATCTGCTCACCAATATCTTTCAGTTACAATGGGAGATCATCTCTTTATACTCAGACATTCCCAGGAGCATAATGATATTCATACTCACCAAGCCCTTCATGATGAGTGAGTAAGTGTGTGATGGGGATCCTTCTTCAGAATACTCTACAGCAAATCCCTCTGACGAGGCGATACTTATACTGGGAAGCGACCTTGGGGAAGGAAGACTCACTCGGCGACGCCTCTGGTAATTGTTCCTCATAAATGGCAATTGCAAGGTCTATAGACCTTGGACAATTGATTAAAACAAAGAAATTGTAGATTATACGTCCATCCACTTCTTTGTTTTATGTGCAAATGAAATGTAAATTCAATAATTATATTTCACTGTATGGGAGGGAATTATATTGTTGTTCTTGATGTTTCTTCTCCTCCTGCTGTCAAATATTCATATCAAATCATCTGTTATTTTTTGCCCAATGAACTGAAATTTGGCACAAAGGTCTAGTGGGCAAATGCCCAGGCGTGTTTTAAAAAAGAATATGATACATACCTTTGAAATCCTGTTATTGATTTTTTTTCTTTGGGGGGGGGGGCATTTTCTGACAATATTTTTTATTTTGATCTCCTGTGCCCTGGTATTATAACTGAATGACATGATATTTGGTACAGAGGTGCGTTAGATAAATACCACTAGGAAGTCGTCAACATTTTCGGCGTACGTTTCTTCAAAATGTTTAATTTTGCCAATTATTTTTATATCAGACTAGAAATGTACCTTTTCGGGTTCTGTACCCTCATATTTACACCAAATAACCTGCAATTTCATATAACGCTAGCATGGGTATATGTTCACATGATGTAAGCCCCATTTTTCGCATACATCCCTCCAAAATTGTTATTGTTTTTTTTTTTTTTTTTTTTTTGGACAGATGAATTGCATTTTTTTTGCTCCTATGGCCTGGAATATTGTATGGAAATATCTATAATAACTGGACTTTATCCACAATATTTACATACACCGCATCAGAATGATTTCTTATAAATGTATTTGGGGATTTATTTCTGGATAAGATTATTATGGGTCAGTGAGTCAAAGAGAGATGGAGAGAAATATGCTGTATTTACATGGCAAATGTTCTCTTTCTAGTATCTTTAATAGCACTTGGTACTGAGTTTGACTGTGTAGTTCCTTATAGATGAGACAACCAGTTCAAAATAATAGTTTCTACGATTTGTTTTATTTACCGAGATAAAGGATTTCACACTAAGTAAACAGTCACCTGGTAGAGAAGGCATATTCTAAGAAAGGTGTTTGTATCACCTGCTCCCAGACACAAGACTTTTATTTGGACTGGGTTATTAAAATTAATTCACCCATACTACGGTATCTACAATATATGTGTATGTGTGTATATATATATATGTGTGTGTGTATGTATATATATATATATATATATATATATATATATATATATATATATATATATATATACACATATATATGTATATATATATACATGTATATATATATATATATATATATATATATATGTATATATATATATGTATACATATATAAATATATATATATATATATATATATATATATATATATATGCATGTATACTATATATATATATATATATATATATATATATATATATATATATATATATATATATATATACATTTGTACGTGTGTGGAGAGAGAGAGAGAGAGAGAGAGAGAGAGAGAGAGAGAGAGAGAGAGAGAGAGAGAGAGAGAGAGAGAGATTTTTAAGTAAATAATAATGGTTATGAAATATGGAAAAATCACGTTTAATGAAAAGAGATAAAAGATTATATATATCATAGCAAGAAAACTAATACATATAACGAATTTTCAATTGAGTTTTACCTTTCCTCGATTAATAATTTCTTTCAACAGCCCAGGAGAAAAGCAAGTAAAAAACCATCACATGAAGGCTCTGACGATTGACAAAAAAAGGGGGGAAAAGGGCAACCGTATATAACAGTAAGTCCACCAGATACGAACCTCACAATATTCGGTTCGTGAGCCAAAACGTTACAAGTCCAGCTGGTCAGCCAAGACATTCAGGTCATGACCCTGCAAATCTCCTCGCTCCATTATTTGTAGTTAGCTGATCTCTTCAGTGTCAGACAGCATGCCTACTGTAATTATGGATCAAGATTTCATACATTCTTTTACACAGTTAACACTTCTAAGATAGGATTAACTTTTGATCTTATTTATAGGTTTTAATTATATTTCAATGACCAACATCTAATTTTTCTTTTTTTTTCGATAAGCTTATTTTGTATATCTATCGTGGGAATGTTCACAAAATCTACGTTATTCTTAAGCGGATACAAACTTCTGGATCATTTAAATGGGTTACTCCTAGCCTCGTTTTCTACGACTTATAGCTATAACAGCTGTAGATTAGAAAAGAAAAAGAATTTAATTAACTCTATTAGTTCTATTACCTAATAATTCCATTATTAGGTAAACAGCTTCATCAATGCTTGATACAAACATAAGCTAGCTCTCTAGAGGTAGCGAAATCACTTAAATGAAAAGCTAAAACTAAATTTGTCAGTTTTGTCAAAACATTCAAGGGTAATTACCTAATGAAATACAAATAACTGCATTTATTGCTTCCATTTTTATGTTCATACCCAAAACTAATTTTTTTTCGGTTTTTCAGTCAAATAATTGTGTTACCTGTAAAGATCTAGCCTTTGTTTTATAAAGAATTTCTACAGGCATCAATACAAATAGAAATATTTCTTTAAGGTAATGAAATGTGCTCTAACAAGTGCCCGTTCTAGTTTCTTACAAGTACATGAGAGACCACCACTGCTTTTAAGCTTAATAAACATTATCCTGGTTTAAAAAAAAATAGATAAATAAACCGCAATAACCTCGTAGAAATGATACACAACACTGTGCAGTGCACAGTCAGTAACCCAATCTGAAGGATAGTGTCTAGGGGAAGTAGTTAATTTAAAATTGGTAAATAATCAAAGACAAATATAAAGTCCAAAATGCATAGAAATGCAGCCTCCAAAGGGTACACAAAAATGCTTTGACTGTTTATATCTTCAGAACTGGCCTTTTTTTAACTAGTCAAAACCGACAAAGTAATACGTTTTAATGACTTTATCCAAATAATTATCCTGGAAACAAAGGTAGTTACCTGTAAAGGGGAAGGGGGCTATTAATCCATTTTCTTGTTTTCCCTACACATCCTTCAATTGTTCCCTTTTCTGGATTACTACTTATATAAGGTCATTAACTCTTTCATGATATGAGTTTTTTTTTCCGCTGCCGCAATTGGTGCGGATCCGCCTTTGTCAGTCGTCTGATAGAGCGGGGCGGATTTTTCTCCGCTGCGGCGCCAATTGTCTTTGTACGGATCTGCTCTGCTGACAGTAAAAGTCGGTTATTATGTTCAATACGAGTCTTCACACCATGCGATTTTTTTCCGCCTCTTGTTCGGCGGGTAGTAGTAGGCCACGCAGGACTTCTCATTGATTAACACACATACAGGGAACAAAATATTGATATTGAATTACCTATTTCTTCAGTAGAAATGAAACCAGTATGATGGGACAAAAGTCTAAAAGAATACAAATGTCGGAGTTCTGTTCCATCGGCTTGAAAAAAAAGTTACTGTGGATTAAGAAAAGGTTTTGAAAGACTTGATGATAAAGAAAATAATAAATTTGCTAAATTTATATATTTTTCAATAAACAAACATTCTATCTTAGTTTACCAATTATGGCACATTACTTTGAGATTCAGGGCCTCTGTAACACGGTTTTTTCGCAATAATTTTTTATCTATGAATTTCATAAATATAACGCTTATTCAGAGTGCACATTATATCTACACATAAATTTTGACTGTATTCTGCATTACGTAGGTTGAATAAATTTGGTACTTATAATGTAAAAGTGACGTTTTTTGAAGACGGGTCAGCTTACTCAGAGAAAAGGTTTTGAACGCACTCGTTACGTAACTTATGACGGCATTTCTTCCCTCTTTTTCGATCGATGATTGGCTATACGTAACGAAGGCTATACCTCTGCCAACAATGACACAAAAGTTTAAATAAAAGCAAAGCAGTACACCTTTATGAACTCTGAAACCTCTCCACTGATAATTGTCATAATAAACAAACCGACAAAATATGTTAATAAATACAAAAAAACTTCGATTATTAGTCTAATCCCCAAAATAAGTTTCCCAAGAAATTACAGTCTACTTTATAGGTCACGATCAGATTGACAAGGTGTAGGGAATAGTTGGTATTTTCAAAAACGTAGTAGACAAGCTTGATTTGACAACTGCTATATCCAATGTCAAGCAATTTTTATTTATTGTCTATCTACTTACCCATTTACTGTAAAAAGAAAAAAGAAAAAAACAATAGCCGGTACCGTATTTTGGCTTTAAACCTTCACCAATAATTATCGTCAGAATGATGACTTCATGAGGCTCCACCAACTTTGGCCAGGTTATAATTCAGGATAACACTGAAGGCTATCATGGGCATTGTTGGGTCAGAAAATTTAAATTCTGGCTATAAAAACTCATTTCTCGAGAAGTTTTAAGAAGTGCTAAATGATCCTCAAGGATCCCAGCAGTTGGCCTAAACGCTTAATTCATGTATACTACTGTTGCGGCACTACTGCTACAGTAGTATTACTACGCTAGCACAGATACCTCACCCACATTTATGTATCGTTCCGCCATTCATAAAGTCTTTGTAATATTTTTTCACTGTGCAATAAGCCATGGCCTCCTCAGAAATTAAGTTTAACATTAGATGATAGGTTATTTCATTAAGCTGACAAATTATGGCAACTGGGTATGTTATTGCCGATGTTGAAGCTAAAAGTAAAGTATGGTATCATTCCTTCATTGCATTATCATCTTTACTACTATTTGTTTTGCTACATGTAGTAATTATTTTAAAGGATAAATGAATTATGTTCACTTTACTTCTATAAATTCCCATTAGATGTACAAATAAAACTCCTAAAACTATTCCTGATTTATTTACAAAATGCAGACATGCCCAAAACATAGCCAACACGGTCGTACGGCCTAAGAAGAAGAAAAAAATTATATCGGATGATCCGTTGGTGTGATGGGGATTTTAGCACCAAATTCTTATTTTAACATACAATCTCTCTCTTTCTCTCTCTCTTGGTGGCATAGTGAATAGTTAATGGAAATGTTCAAAAGCCTGAATGACATTACAAGTATTATAATAATTTTACGCTAAATACAAATCAGACCATAAACATTGGATTTAAACTAGAAACTGAATAATTATCTATTCAGGGTATAGTAAATATGGCCACGGGCTTTCTCTTGACTGTATAAAGTGGCAAGTCGTAAGACAAATGCAGTTTTGCAACCACGGGGCCAATTCCAAATCCTGTTAGCCATTCTTGACTGTTATGGGTTTCAGAACAGATGAAACAAGGTGAATGGGTGTCTGGTGGATGGGCGGGGCAAAATTTTGTCAAAAGGTGTTTACATTGCTTACGTAATGAATGTTTTCAACTCTTGGCTCGTTATTACTGGCCATGGCGTCGGCTAGATCATTTTTACTCTATAAAAATTAAAACTATCGGGTTTAGGTTATTGATAATGCTGACAAAATTTGTGTGTGGTTGTAAAATATACATATGTCAACTTTCAGCTACATCCGATGCTTTGATAAGGAGCAAAGTTAAAAAAACCGTGTTACAGAGGCCCTGAATCTCATAGTAGTTTATACAAAGCTATTTAGGAAATTGGATAATTAATACACAAAACTAGTTAAAATGACATTCAATAATAAAATTCATAAATCCCACATTAATATTTTATAATATTGCCAACTCAAAGCTGCCTTTTCACTCAAGAAAAATAAGCAAATGTGAATCTGATATCATTTGTGAGCGGCGACCACAATATCGGCGGTTTTCATTCGTTATACCTGCGGTGCGTAGACCGCCTCGTAGGAGCAAGGGATTCACCAACCCAATATCTACATTCAGGGGATGGAATTGATACAAAGAGAGTAGCATCATCTTCATATGCAAGAAGCTTGTTTTCTTGGCCAAGCCATATGTCATGTGTATATAGTATGAAAAGTAATGGGCCAAGAACACTACCCTATGGTGCCCATCAACAACAACTCTTTGAGATCTATTACTTAAAAAATCAATAATAATGCTAAGAAACAACCCACCCACTCCAAACTGTTTGAGTTTGAAAACAAGGGCCTAATGATTAACACGGTCAAAGGCAGCACTAAAATCAAGGCCAATCATACGAACTTCCTGACCACAATCAAGGGATTTCTGTACAACACTGGAGATTGTAAGAAGGGTTGTTGATGATT
>NC_090744.1:91607012-91622012 GCF_036898095.1 Palaemon carinicauda
TCTAATTACTGTGCTCATATATCTTGAATTTTAGCTTGATTGGCATTATCTTATCACATCCTTCCACTTACCCCATGCAGCTTTTATCCTAATCTCAACTTCAGCCTCACATCTTACCTCCTGACTAATAATAGAGCCGATATATCCAAACTGTTCAACCTGTTTAATAACTGAGCCTCTACTTTCTTGTATTGTTATTCTGTCCATACCGACCTTGTTGCTCACCATGGCTTTAATATTATTCACATTTATTCTCTAGCTATCCCTTTACAAAGTCTCTTGCTACTTTACAACCCTTCTCTGTAAGTCTTTCTCTCTCACTTTCATCACTGAATCACCTGCATATTGCAACTTGCACAACACTTCATTTCTGATGTACTCACTTAACACATTCATGACCAACATGAATAAAAACAGGCTTAATGCTGCACTTTTGTGTAATCGAACATTAATTTAAAGGTTTCTGTTTCCCCAACAGCTGTTATTCCTTTTATCATTGTTCTATTGTATATCATCTATATAATTGTAACCAACTTCTACTGAACTTTCCATTTCCTCAATCATCAAAATATAACTTCTCTTGGAATTATATCATAAGTATTCTGTAGATATACAAAAGCACAGAAGAGCTTCTGGTATCCCTCTAGCCTCTTTTCATATAGCTGCCTTACTAAAAAGATGACAACCACAATGCCTTTCCCTCTCAGGAATCCATACTGATGCTTCCCAATCTTTACAATCTCTCTCCATCTCTCATTTAGTACCCTCTCAAAAATTTCCAAACCATGTTCTGTTACTTTATTTCGTCTGTAGTTACCACGTTCCATGACATCACTGACACACTCATATATATATATATATATATATATATATATATATATATATATATATATATATATATATATATATATATATATACACACATATATGTCTGTTTAAGTAATATCTAGCCCCTTTGTACTTACGGTAGGGAGAGATGTATGAATCTTGAGCCTTGATGGAGTGGACGAAGGGATTGAAGTAATTGAGGGAATGAGGCAGAATGAGCTGAGGATCCGCCTCTGGTTCTGCCATAGGGAAGGCCACGGCCACAGCCATCAGACACAACAACACCTGCACACAAAGCATTCAGAAATTCTCATTGACTTTATTTCAGCAGAATAATAGGAAGATGTAAGAAATATTTTGAAGGAAAGAGAATTAGAAATTATCATGAAGAGAAAAAAAAATTATTAGGATGCATTTAGTAATTGTTCCAGGAAAAAGGAAACTACTAGAAACAAGTTTGTGATTTTAGGATGATAGAATCATTGACTCATCCATTATATTGAGAGCAACAGTATCACAAAGAATCTTATAGAAATTTGCTTAAAATATTCTCATCCAAGCCAAAAAGATTTACACACCATTTATTTGGTATGGCTAATATAGGGATTTTTATGAAAAACATTCATATATAACATTACCAAAACTATCTGTTATATGCACGCACATATATACACACTCACACACACCTAGACATACACACACACACACACACACATGTATATAGTATGTATATATGTGTTGAGATGTGTGTGTGTGTTTTGATATTTATTATCATAAAAATAGGTTTTTCGTTCATAGGCTTTTTGCATAATAATGGTACTTTTAAATTATTATTACTGTAGAGTAACATCTATGTTGCTCCAAAATATTACTACTTTGAAAGCATAAAATAATTCCGATGGCAATAATGGTAATGATGAAAACCATTGTAATAATAATATTCAAAGGAAATTTATCTTACTTACCAAAACTCTCATAATGAATTTATGTGTAAACTGGGTTCCTCTTCAGGTAACTGACTCCAAATCCTTCAGGACCAACAATATTTATAGAGGAATTGGGACCTTGAAATGGAGGGAAGGATAACCACGCCTATAGCTCCCAATATCTGTCTTTAACTTTAACAAGCCTGATTAGATGTGGTCACTCAGAGGAATTTTATTTCTATTGTAAAGATCTCAGTTTCTATCCTGCCACCTCCTTCTATGAGAAGATAGTTGGATTATTTCTAGAACGGAGTT
Organism: Palaemon carinicauda; assembly: GCF_036898095.1. Lineage (NCBI taxonomy): Eukaryota > Metazoa > Arthropoda > Malacostraca > Decapoda > Palaemonidae > Palaemon > Palaemon carinicauda. The sequence continues at coordinate 91,609,082 of NC_090744.1, forward strand.
GTCGAATCCAAAAGTTTTATAAGGGAAAAAACTTTTAGCTTCTTTTCGTTCTTGTACACAAGTGGCTTATTCACAGTATTTCGTTCTAAAAGTCATACTGATCTTAAATGCAATATCATTATTTCCTGAATAATAAGACATTGAACACTTGTATCTCTTTTCTGTTCTGCTACCTAGTTTTCCTTTATATTTCATTTCTTAAATATTATTCTTAGTTTCCCCAACCTTTTACTCAGTTAATAAAATCCCTGTTCTTTTCAACGTTGGGAATATTTTATCCCAAAAATTACAATTTTTTTATATTAATGTTTTAGATTATTTCTCTGCCAACCTTTTCATCATATTTGAGCCTTAAGTAAAGTTATTAATACTTAACTGTTTGGTGAGCAGTTAGAGAAATATTAAGGGTATGAAAAAACACTCTTAGTATCTTAATTTTGAGGATTTTCAAGACATTTCACACATCTGAATTTCCTAAACAACTACACTAGATATTTGCAAAGTTGCATAGAAAATATAGCTTTTGCCGGCTAAGCTCCGCCAGAGTTTATTGCATGAACGGAATGGAGAGCTGTAAATAGATTGATACTTTCAAAGTTTAAATCAAAATAGTGCAATATGATCATTATAGTTTGCTATTCACCAGCAAATGATTACCCTGAAGAAAGGAAAGATGAATACTATGAAGAACTGCAGAGTGTAATAGATGAGATCCCAGAGAGAGATAGGAAAATTGTGATTGGTGACCTCAATGCTAAAGTTGAAAGGAATAATCAATGTACAGAGTATGTGATTGTTTTTGAGGATTTTGGCCAAGTTACAAATGCAAAGGGGGCATATTTTATAAATTTTTGCTCAACATAAAATCTTGTTATTGGTCATACTTTTTTCCAGCACAAGGATATCCAGGGCTAAACATGGACTTCACCCTGTGCATATAATAAAAACCAATAGATAACACTGTCATTAATAAAGAGAGAAGGAAGACTCTGAGAAATGTAAGAAGCTATAGAGGTGCAGATATTGGTAGTGATCACCAGCTCCTCATAGCCACACTGAAATTAAAAATGAAAACACCAAACAGAAATGTAGATAGAATACCTAGGTTTCATACGACTGAACTTCAAAAGATAACCACAGAGAAACATTTTCAAATGAAATTAGGAATTGATTTGCAGTGTTAGAGACTTTGAGAGACGAAGAGCAGACAATTAATGAAGAATGGTGTAAAATGCAGTTACAAGGAGAAAACCATGGATATCAAATGGTATTTGGGATACTAAAAAAAAAGGAGACAAAGAGTGAAATTGACTGTTGAAAGTTTTCGAGTAAGTAAGCAAAATTACAAGGTTGAGCATGCTAAGTATTCCAGCATTGATAGTGAGGTCAAAAGAGAAGCCAGGAATGACTGGAGAGAATATTGAGATAGGAAAGCAGATGAGGCGGACAAAGTTATGACCTCAGGGGTTGGCTATGGTGTACGAATTGTTCATAAAATTGTTATTAAAATCTCTACGGGTAAAAAGTAGAAGCATATACCCATCAAATAGAGAGATGGATCTGTTATAACAACAGAGGATGAAGAAAGGTAACGTTGGATGGAGCACTTTAATGAGCTCATGAATAGGAGAGATGACGGGAAAAATTAGATTGATATACCTGAAGCTGATGAAGACTTTGATGTGCCCCTGATTGAATTCTGTGTTTGAAGTTTGAAGTAGAAGCTATCATCATAAAGCTCAAGATATGGAAAGCCGCTGGATACGATGAAATAAGTGCTGCGGTGATTTGGGCTGAAAATGAAGTGACTCCCAGAATACTTATAATATTATTTGGTCGAATGTGACATGAAGAGGCCAAACATGATGAAGAGGCATCACACTTACGTCAGTTGTCCTGAAAATATATATTTTCTCTTTCTAATAAGACTAGAGAGAAAGATTGATGATAAGCTGAGATATGAACAAGCTGGATTTAGAAAAGGTAGATGTTGTACTGACCAAATTTCCATTTTAAGACATGTGGTAATGCAAGGTGTAGAATATAGAAATTCACATTTGATGACATTTGTGGACTATGAAAAAGCTTTTATAGTGTGCACCGGCCAATTTTGTGGAGAGTCTTGCATTATTATTGAGTTCCTCTTAAATATGTAAAATTGATTAAGTTTGTTCATGAGCATAGAAAGTACAAAGTTAATGTTAATGGAGTCTTTTCAAATTAATTTCGAGTGAGCAGAGGAGTACACCAAGGGAATGTGTTATCACCTATGTTATTTATCCTCCTCATGGATTTTGTAATGCATAGAACAGTTGGGGATGGCGGAGAAGGGTTAGACTTAATTAGTAACAGGATATTAGTGGACCTAGAGTATGCTGATAACGCTATCCTTAATAGCAAAACACCAAAGGACTTGCAAAGATTGTTTACCAGAATGCATGAAATATCACAAGAGGTTTGGCTTAAGGTAAATAGAAGAAAGACAGATAATGAGAACGGGATATGCAATGGAAGATAAAATATCATTGGAAGTAGAAAGAATTAATGAGGTGGAATTATTTAAATATTTAGGAACTATGATCTCTAATATACAATCTTTAGAATTGGAGTTTAATGAAAAAAGGAAAAAAAAAATCAAATCAGACAATGGCTAGGTTAAGTAAAATCTGGAATTCAAATCGCCTGAAATTACATATAAATATCAGAGTTTATATCAGTTAAGTAAGATCGGTGTTAGCGTACGGACATGAGTCGTGGTATGACAATGAAACAATATCCAACAGATTTAGTAGATTTGAGGACAAAGCCCTCAGAAGAATAATGGGAGTTAAATGGCAGGACAGGATTAAAAAGGAACCTGTAAGAGAGATTACTCAAGTGGCATATATGGATTATATCATGGTGAGTGGTAGATGGAGATGGTTTGGGCATGTTCTTCGCACTCCCCAAGAGAGATTCATTCACCAAACTTTCAACTGGGCTCAGCAAGGCACTAGAAGAAGAGATGGAAGACCCAGCTTTGATGGTGATGGTTACCGATTGGATTGTGGAAGGTTTTCCTTCAAATATAAATAACAGATACAATGATGATCTTTACTTATAACTTACTAAATTTGCTCGTAAATGTAAGTTCTTTTAATAAGTTTGTAACTGTAATTCTAATACAGTTTCAATTGTTTGTTTTTTCACATTTATCTGCATGAGAACACTTATACCAATATTTGTTTACGTAGATATTTCCTTTAAATTTGGAAAATAAAAATATGTTTCATATAATGTTTCAGCGTTTAGAGGAAATTTCTACGAAAACAAAAATCAGTTTTAGTGCTTCAATTCAGATAACATTAAAAAAAAAAAAACTGTAAAACTGTATTACAATTACAGTTAGAAATTTATTGAAAGAATTTACACATGCAAGTGAACAGTAACCAATATCTTAAGATAGCATTGAAAAACAGGGCCTGTGACAGCCACACCTGTCCCAAATCCCAAGTGATTATGTTATTTAAACCAACCGAAGAATGACTAAAAGTTTTAATTTCAACTTCCAACTTATACCGATTCATTATTAACTCCGCCAAGGAGGTTATGCGATCGACACAGTTTATTTATTTGTCTGTCTGTGTCTGTGGGCAGGATTACGTCAAAATTACTGGAAAATTTTTGACTAAAATTTCACCACAATTAGATCTTAGGTCATGGAAGAACCCATAAAATTTTGGAGATCATCCGGATCCTTATTCTAAATACGGATTTTTATTTTCGCCATTTTGAAACCACAAATAGTTAAGGAACGGCCACACCCAGATGATTGTGGTAAGCGATAGGATCAATTGAAGAGGATCTCCACATTGATAAAAATATTCCTGGGATATAATAATTCTAAAATGACGCATACACACACACACACACACACACACACACATATATATATATATATATATATATATATATATATATACATATATATATATATATATGCTGTTTATATATATATATATATATATATATATATATATATATATATATATATATGTGTGTGTGTGTGTGTGTGTGTATGTTTAAATATACTGTATTATATTCATATATATATATATATATATATATATATGTATATACTGTATATATATACATATACACACATACACACACACACACACACACATATATATATATATATATATATATATATATATATATATATATATATACATATATATACATATACATATATACACACACATATATATATATATATATATATATATATATATACATATATATATATATATATATATATATATATATATGTATATATATATATATATCCATATACATACCCATATATATATATATATATATATATATATATATATATCTATATATATATACATATGTATATATACTGCATACATACATATATATACTGTATATATATATATATATATATATATATATATATATATATATATATATATATATATATATATATATATATATATATATATATATATATATATATATGTATATATATGTATATATATACACACATATATATACATATAAATAGTGTATATATATGTATATATATATTTATATATATACAGTATACATACATATATATATACCGTATATATATAAATATATATATATATATTTATATATATTTACATATTTATAATACATATATGTGTATATATTGTATATATGTATATCTATATAGACCTATATACATATCTATATATATGCATACATATATATATATATATATATATATATATATATATATATATACAGTATATATATATATATATATATATATATATATATATATATATATATATATATATATATATATATATAAACAAAACCATTCTGGTAATAGTAATACTTTTAATAATTAATATTATACATTTTGATATGGATACACTAATTAGAAAACTAATCTTATGTAAAATGGCTTGCATATATTCTAACATTTCTATTTCCAACATTACAATAAAACCATTAATATTTTTTCTTCTGTCTAGTGGTATTTCAGTAACTTCGAAAATTCAGTAAAACATACAAATTCCGAAAACTAATTTAATAGATTATGCACATTAGCTTTCAAATATTCTAAATCATTTCTATTTCCATATTCCCATAAAACCCTTGATATTCATTTGTCTGCCTTCCGGTATTTCAGCAACTTTAGTTGTGGCTCATGACCAGCTGTGAGTGTTCCGCAATATTCCAATTCTTCTGCAGTTTGGACGACCAATGTGGTTGTCTTCAAACCAATTCGAAAGAAGAATTAGCTCCTCAAAACATCGACATGAGAGTCAAGATTATTAACTGGGTCAAAAGAAAGAGCTTTAGAGTATCATTTTGACATAAAACAAAGTTCACATTTGTATTATATAAACATCCTCTGATTTTCCCGTCAAAAAAAAAAAAAAACATTCTTTCACCGCCATCAAAAGAGAATGCTCAAAATCGCAGTTAATGACACTAGCCCGTGCAATTGGTACCATCTTTTTAATTATTCATAGAAATCTCGCATATATTGCACGCTGTTTATTGTGCAATCTATACTGATAAAGAAATTGAGGTGAAATGGCAAATGATCCATCAACATACCAGATAGGTGACGATGCTAAATGTTGCAGGACTCTCCACCAAATATTATGATTCTTTCCAACATTTCTTACAGGTGACGTACACACACACATACACACACACACACATACACACACATATATATATATATATATATATATATATATATATATATATATGTATACATATATATACATATATACACACACACATATATATATATATATACATATATATATATATATATATATATATATATATATATATATATATATATATATATACATATATCTTCAGCCGTTGCTAGTCCACAGCAGGACAAAGGCCTTAGAAATATCCTTCCACTCGCATCTGTTTATGGTCTCTCTATGCCTGTCTACAGTATACCTGTAAATTTTCTTAGCTTCTCTATCCAAAGTCTTCTCTTACTTTCCCTGTTTCGTTTGTAATCTTTAGAGACCCATTATTATTCTTAACGTACTTTTATTACCTATCGTTCTTATTATATGTCCTACCATTGTCTGTAATATCCTCTACTTTAGACTGCTCACTTATCCACGTTCTTTTCGTCTGTAAGTAATATTCCCATAATTAATCTTCCAAATGCTCTTTTAGTTGTAACTAGCTTATGTTCTAAGGATTTAGTAAGGCTTCAAGTTTCTCATACTGTAAAACAATCTGATTAAATAATTTTTTTTCAGAGAAAGTGGTCTTTTGCATTTCACAATTGCATTTTATTTACTTAAAGCTCTCCGTATAATGCTTATCGTCTTCCATGAGTATGTATATTCATCTAGAATCTCTAAAGGTTGTCTATAGCCCTTATTTGTTGTCTCTTAATTTTCATTTAGTGTTATATTAATTTTACTTAAATTATTTTTTTCCTATATTTTTATATCAATATTTCAAATCATATTTTTCAATTCCTTCCATGATTCGCTAAACCAATTAGGCCATCAATAAATTTTTCGTTGTTAAGGTATTCACAATTAATGTTAATTCCTGCATTTTCTCAATTTAAATTCTTAAAAACTTTTTCTAGGCATGATATGAAGAAATTAGTAGAGATAGTGTCACTCTCTCTAACTCCTTTTTCATTGGAATCTACTTACTATAGTTTTAGGACTGCTGTATTTCACGTATAAATATCATTAAGTGCTCTTACAAAAGATTTATCATTTATCGTTTTTGAAGTGCTTTAATTACTGTTGAAGTTTTGACAGAATCAACAACTTTTGCATACCTAGTGTTTGTCATACTGTTTTGATTTTCCCATTAGCTGGTTCATTACTTGGATATGGCAGGTTTTAGGGGCAACAAAAAAAGAAAAACATAATATCTCTAATGTGTTCGATTACTTTTTTTCGTAATTTTCCAAATTTTATTCTTTAGTTATCTTTTAATTTTTTCTTCTCATTTAAGTGGTATATTTAAGTTTCCTTTATTTGATTTAAGTTGAATAATTCTTTCAACAAAATTTGTTTCTTTAGAGAAGGCTGGAAGATGAAAGGATTATCTAAATGTATATCAGAAAGAAAAATTACATTTCAGGAATCTGATGGTGAAAGAATAGGCAATTATAGAAATGATATGTTTATTTAGAATTCACGGAAATTGAAGGAAGTACAAACTTCCCTTTAAATATCATTCACACCTAATAAAACCTTGCTTCAAAAACATTGATCCAAAAAGTTAAGAACTATTTTCCAAGGTTTTAAGGAAGGTCGATCACAGCGATATTATGATTCCTGAGACGTCATCCAAAGGGTTCCATTTAGATCCTTAATGCTCAACGGTGGCTACAGTTCGTGGGTAATGGTAAGGTCCGAAGGGATACCCGAGACCTTGGTTGTAGGCGAGTGGGAATCTGTTGCTGTAGGTGAGAGGGAGATCGTGGCCGTAGGTGAGAGGGAATCGATTGCTGTATGTCAGCGGAGATGCTAGATTCTGGAGGTGAGGGAATCCGTGGGCTGAAAGAGAAAGTTTCATTCGCTTTACTTTCCTGCATTATCAAGAAATTTTCCCTATTAAGAGATAAATACGCATAAACAATATACATTCATGCATATATATATATATATATATATATATATATATATATATATATATATATATATATATATATATATATATATATATATATATATATAAAGAGAGAGAGAGAGAGAGAGAGAGAGAGAGAGAGAGAGAGAGAGAGAGAGAGAGAGAGAGAGAGAGAGAGAGAGAGAGCGCAAAATAATAGAATCTCGGGCAAACAAATTATTATGTCCAGAATAACATTTCTTTAATTCTATAGAAGTAAATAATACATTGAAAATATTTTTAGGGTTTATTCCTAAAATATTTCTTTCAATAAGCAACAAATATTATCATCATCTCCTTCGCCTATTGACGTAAAGGGTCTTCATTATATTTCTCCAGTTGTACCTATACTTCTCCATCCATCATCTCCATCCATCAAAGTCCTCAGCCATGTAGGCCTGGGTCTTCCAACTCGTCTAGTAACTTGTGGAGCCCAGCTGAACGTTTGATGAACTAATCTCTCTTGGGAAGTGCGAAGAGTATGCCCAAACAATCTTCATCTACCTTTCTCCATGATCACATCCACATATGGCACTCGAGTAATCTCTGTTATAGTTTCTTTTCTAATACTGTCCTGCCATTTAACTCCCAATATTCCTTTGAGGGCTTTGTTCTCAAATCTACGAAGTCTGTGGGATATTCTTTAATTGTTGCATTATGTACCATGTACTTACAATCACACTAATCTCACTAAACTGATATATAGCCTGATTTTTATATGTAATTTAAGGCGATTTGATTTCCAGATTTTACTTAACCTATCTATTGTCTGATTTTTTTCTAATCTTTCAGTCTTTCATTAAACTCTATCTCTAAAAACCCTGTATTAGAGATCATAGTACCTTAATATTTAAGTGATTCTACTTCATTAACCCTTTCTCCTTCCGATGATATTTCATTTTCCACTGCTAATTCCGTTCTCACCATCTCTGTCTTTCTTCTTTTAATCTTGAGACTAACCTCCTGTGATATTTCATGCATTCTGGTAAGCAAACATTGCAAGTTCTGTGGTGTTCTGCTAATACGGACAGCGTCATCAGCATTGACGATTTTTTGTTAAAAATATATAGATATCCATCGTGTATCAATTTGCTTCTTCCACGTTCTGACAAAATTTCTGTTTCCAATTTGAAAAAGGGTTTACACAACTGAAAAATATTTTCTTGAATTGAGCTAAAAGAGAGAGAGAGAGAGAGAGAGAGAGAGAGAGAGAGAGAGAGAGAGAGAGAGAGAGAGAGAGAGAGGGGGGGGGCATATCTAACTGTAACGTATAGGTACTTATTTCATAGTTACATGAGTAAAAGAGTGAGAGGGATAATTCGATTGTTATAACAACCAATCGCTAATTTATAACGTGGCCTTTCTTCATCTTCTTTTTGATGGGCATATGCTTCTTCTTCTTTGCCCCAGTAGAGATTTCATTAATAATTCTATGAGCAATTTTTAAACCATAGCTATTTGTGGCAAAAACGATAGTTTGAAATTAAAATGATAATATCTTAATGAAAATAAATGAATGGTGATTTGAAGAGAAATGAACTTACGATGCGTGTAGTGAAGAACGGACGCCTCAGATCTTGCAATAGCTACAGCCACAATAAAGAAAAGAATCTGCGAAGAAAAAAAAATTAATTCCCAATAACACTTGTTTGAAGGTTAAATAAAATTATTTCTGAAATAATCTTCTCTCTATTATGGCATAACCTATTATTGATGAGCTTTAGCTTTGATAATCAATGACAAAACTACTATAAATCGGAAAAATATTTTTGATCTAATTGATTACCAATATAAATTTCTTTTATTAAAACGTGCACTGTAAATATAGAGCTGGATACACAAGTAGTTAGATACTGCAGAGATAGTGAAAGTTGATAACTGTAACCTGTGATTCTGAATCAAGATCAAAATCATTACTTTAGACTACTCTATAGTATCCAAGTAATGCTAAGCTGTGTTCAGGAAGTTGTAGAATCTTCTTACCAATAACCTTCAATTAAACAGGTATGAACCTCTCCTACCCTACAATGGGAGATCATTTCATTATACTCAAACATTCCCGGGAGCATAATGATATTCATACTCACCAAGCCCTTCATGATGAGAGAGTAAGTGTGTGATGGGGATCCTTCTTCAGAATACTCTGCAGCAAATCCATCTGACGAGGCGATACTTATACCGGGAAGCGACCTTGGGGAAGGAGGACTCACTCGGCGACGCCTCTGGTAATTATTCCTCATAAATGACAATTGATTAAAACGAGGACGAAAGAAAAAAAAAAGAATCAAAAGCTTTGGAAATCCACTTCTTTGTTTTATTTGCAAATTTAATATAATTCCAATAATATCATTATTAGAACCTCGTCATGAGTTTGTCGGAATTCCTTAGATAAGAAAATCCGTTGGAAATGAAAGTTTTTAAGATCTATTTCCCTTCCTTTGTTTCTCTTTCGTATTTATGGAGATAGAGGATTTGTCACTAAGTAAATATTTACTAGGTAGATAGATATGGGTTATTTCGAGTAATTGGATGTATCACCCGCTTCCATATACAAACACTTCATTTGAAGTAGAATAATAGAATTCATTCAGTCATACTACCTGATCTACTGTATGTCATAAGTGGATATTTACAAGTGTCATGAATTCCTTTAGAGCAAACAAGTCAAAGAGACTCAATTATATATATATATATATATATATATATATATATATATATATATATATATATATATATATATATATATATATATATATGTGTGTGTGTGTATATTATGTATATATATAATGTATATATATTATGTATATATATACATAATTTTATATATATATATATATATATATATATATAAATCATATATATTTATATATATATATATATATATATATATATAAATCATATATATATATATATATATATATATATATATATATATATATATATATATATATATATATATATATATATATATATATAAATGCGTGTGTACAAAACGAGAGAGTTGAAGTGAATAACAATGATTATGAAATATAGAAAAATCCCGTTTGATTATTATGGATATGAAATTAGATGAATAATAAAATTCATTCAGTCATTCTTCTGAATTTCTGTATTACGCGGATATTTACAAGTGTTACGAATTCTTATTTGTTTCAAGTGCCAAGTGGTCGTATGGTAATTGTGGCTTAAAACATAAAAATATGGGAAACGAGGATAATGACAGAAGTTACTCCGTATCTTTTCAAACAATTCGTGTCTTTAACAAAAAGAAATTCACATGATTGTTGAGCACATAAATATTCAGTTACGGTAGCGTTGAACTTTGACAATCTATCCAAGATTCTCTTAACCATATTATTAATTATCATATAACAAACCATCTCAGCCATATTAATATTACAATCTCTGAATTCTTCCAAACCATTACAGTCCATTATATAATGATACAAAGTATGTGATTTGACATTACTACATAATTTGCAAGACATTCCTTCAGAACCTTCATCATACTCCCATATACTTGTATATCTACATCCAAACCGTAACCTCATCATAAAAAGAGTTATATCGGGGTGAAGCTCCACCATAAGAAAAACAAGTATTGTTCATAACATCATAGCGTTTCGCACTCCTGCTGCCATTGTTCATTATCATACGAACATCTTCAAACTGCCACTTATTCCTCATTCTTCATAATTCAGATTTTATTCTAGCAATGCCTAATATACAATTGTATTCTATGATCTCCTTGTCACACCAATCCTTAGGCAAACAATCAGCAACTTTATTAAAGTAAATACCACAATGAGACAGAATCCACACGAAATTTACCTCACACTTAAATGAATTTATTTTGCGTAAATATTTTGTACATTTTAACAGTTTCCTTCGAATATCTAGATTGCTTTTCAACAAATAATGTTTGTAATTCTTGTGGATGACAATATTTTTTCCTAACATCTACTACATTTATTTGTACAGACACAATATATCGCAGTACAGGTACACAAAATTCTATTGCATTGTACTCAAACATTTGACAACGCCTTTTAGTATAAGTACTCATCATAAAGCTTCTAGCAAAGCTAGATCTGGATTGATCTATAGCAGACTTTAGACTATTATCACCTTCTAATGAGTCTCAAGGCAGAGATCACTGTCAGTTCTTGAATTCTACGCATAACGCTCAGAATATTCAGTTCCCTTTTCAGGATTTCTATTTTTGTTGTTCTCGCACAACCAAGAACAATATTCATTCCTTCATTTTGCCCAACCTCTAATGACCTAATATCCTTTTCTGAAAACGACAATATTGGGGCTGAGTTGTCAATAATACTCCTTACAGGGATTAGAACTACTGACCTCAAACAGGTACATCAACACCATTTCCTCTATTACATAACACTCTTAAAGGTTTTAACCTACATGCACATATGTTCGTGACCAAGGAAAGTTGATCCTTAACATTACTAAAACTGTTAAACATTCCAAGATATTTATAGCTAATTACCTTTCCCAACCTCATTCCATTCAATAAGAATTCTTGTCCATCGCAGTTCTTGAATGGTATTTGTTGATAACCAACCCTAAGCGAACGCACAAACACTGAAGTCCATCAATAACCTTGGTCAAACTTTTTTCATCTACACATTGAAGTAGGATAATGTCATCATAGTCGAGATTCTGAGAATTCCTAAAAAAGCTTAAAGAAGCTACATTGTCCATAAGAATATTAAAAAGCATAGGGCTCAATACTCCACCTTACGGCGTACCAAGTTCAAACTCTTTCTGTTTAGATTCTCCACATAAAAACATTTGCTCCAACTTTGAACTTTTGAAGTTCTACTGATTCAACTACCCGATTAGGAAGATCATTCCACAACTTCTTTACAGCTAGAATAAATCTTAAAGATAGTTGTAGAAGGCCTCAATATTTCAAAATTTCCTTTAACACCAGAATAAAATGAGACACTTTTTGAGATATGCGGTTACACTAGATTTCTGGTTATTGATAATTCATATTTTTTTTATTTGTAACTATTCTGATATCACTTCTTGCCTGAGAAGTAGATTTGCTCAAAATATGTTGATGTTTGTTAATGATAAAATGATGAAACGAGTCCAGGTAAAGGGAGATGAAAAATTAATCATAACGTAAAATTATTATAGTTATAGGAAAGAAAAATATTTCTTAACTTTCATATCCATTTCAAGAAAAAAAAAGATAAATCAGACACATTTTCGTATC
>NC_090744.1:91624512-91634512 GCF_036898095.1 Palaemon carinicauda
TTATCAAATCTTTAACAAGTAAAAGTAATATCTGACCACTTTATACTTACGGTAGGGAGAGATGTATGAATCTTGAGCCTTGATGGAGTGGACGAAGGGATTGAAGTAATTGAGGGAATGAGGCAGAATGAGCTGAGGATCCGCCTCTGGTTCTGCCACAGGGAAGGCCACGGCCACAGCCATCAGCCACAACAACACCTGTATACAAATCATTCTGTATTACTCGTTGACTTTCTGTAAATCATACAGTGAGAAAAGCTAAGAAACTTTATGAAGTAAATGAATTATCTAGGATAGAATGAATTTAGTGAAGGTTCCAAGAGAATGGAATTTATAGTATTTTAGAAAGTTTCTGCTTTTAATATTAGTGAACCATTCGTAGAATATAAGTATAAAATATTACTATTCAAGTCACGATAATTGGCAGGCCTTTTTAGTAAAACTATTTTGTCTTTTACTTTGAATATTTATTCAAAAGATAACTCACTAAAACTTATCATTTTATAGTATGTATATCATCAAATTTATTGAAGTAAAAATTGTCATGCTTACCAAAACTCTCATGATGAATGTATGCGTGAAGTGGGTTCCTTTCCAGATAACTGACACCAATGATTCAGGACCAACAATATTTATAGAGGAATGAGGACCTTGAAACGGAGGGAAGGATGACCACGCCTCTGGCTCCCAATCAATGCCTTTGACTACAACAAAGGCTCAGGACTTGTGAGTAATCCACACCTCATTAAGGAAGGATTCAGTTGTAGATTTGCAAGTAATAATAATAATAATAATAATAATAATAATAATAATAATAATAATAATAATAATGGATTTTTCTTTCATTGATTCAACTATTTCCATTTTCTCTGACTTGCCGTATTTCGGATGAGATGATATTGCATATATTGTCATAAATGTGTTTTAGACAGTTTTTTTCTGCTATATAAACTTGCATATCAGCTCTTTTGTCTAAGTGTATTATAAATCATTATTTTTTTTGTCTTGTGTGTTATCATATTCAATTTTAAAGATCTTATCAGTCAATGTGTATCATTTTGTTCATATTCATAATCTTAGTCTTGGTGATGAAATAGACGATTACCCGAAAGTTTGGTGATCTTCTATATAGATGTAGTTTAAAATGTTGAATTAATTGCTTTCGGTCGCCTTTATTAAAATCCAAAGATTTCTAAAAGTGAGAATTCATTTTCTATATATACAGTATATCTCGCCTGAATGATAAAATCAAGTATATATATATATATATATATATATATATATATATATATATATATACACACATGTATATATATATATATATATATATATATATATATATATAAGTATATATATACACACACGCACACACACACACCCATATATATATATATATATATATATATATATATATATATATATATATATATATATATATATATATATATATACATATATATAACATTTTGATCAAGGAACCAGCCACCCATTGAAATACTAGTGCTGGAGAGTTATTGGGTCCGTTGACTGGTCAGATAATACTACACTGGATCCCTCTCTGGTTACGCCTCATTTTTTCTTTGCCTACACATACACCTAATAGTCTGACTTACTGTTTATACCTTCTTCTCTTTCCTCATAGACTAGAAATCACTTTGATAACTGAAAAATTCTTCTTCACCTAAGGGGTTAACTACTGCTGTGTAATAATTCAGTGGTTGCTTTCATCTTGATAAGGGTAGACGATAATCTTTTGCCATGGTAAGCAGCTCTTCTAGGAAAAGGACATTCTAAAATCAAACCTTTGTTCTTTAGTCTTGGGTAGTACCATGTCTCTTTCTCATGGTCTTCCAGTGTCTTGGGTTAGTGTTCTCTTGCTTGAGGGGCCAATCAGGAACACTATTTATTTCATTATTTTCATTCCGCACTGGGCTATTTTCCCCGTGGGAGCCCTTAGGCTTTAAGCATCCTGCTTTTCCAACTAGGGCTGTAGCTTAGCAAGTAAGTATGACTACTCGGTCTTTCTTTGTCTCTTGGGTAAGGGGAAGAGGTAGTAGTCATACCATGGTGAGAGGGAGTAGGCTCATTTCAGCGCCAAGATAGATCAGCGCTAGGACATTTCAGCTCTAAATGCAGAAACAAATATAAGTTAATAATTATTTTGAAACTTAGACAGAAAGATTTCAAACAAAAGCATTTTGGCAATGAAAATACTTTAATTAATTAAAATTGTACGTCCTGACTTTGATATATAAATTAGAAAACTAATTTGATAGATTATGTTTAATAACTTGCAAACATTCTGACTCATTTATTATACCATGTTCCGATAAAACATTTAATATTTTCTCGTCTGCCTTGCAGTATTATAGTAACTTTTCTTGTGGCTCATGACCAGCTCAGAGTTTTTCGTAATGTTCATCGCATAATTTTTATCTTTTTTAGCGAGTAAATAAAATTCGAAATTGTTGGATGCAATGGTGATCTTCCAATTTCTCTCCGGTTTAGACGACCAATGTGGTTGACTTTAAACCAATTCAAAAGAAGAATTTTCTCCTCAGAACATCGACATGACTGTCAAGGTTATTAACTGGGACAAAGGAAAGAGCTTTATGGCATCATTTTGCCCGGTAAAGCAAAGTTCGCATTTGTATTATATGAAACCGTGTGACCCATTCTTTTGTTGTGTTTCAGTAAATTTTGAGATAAGTGAAATAAACATCCTCTGATTTGCACATCGGGAAAACAGTCATCCATTATTGTTATAACAGCATGTGCAAAATCGCAGTTAATGATACTAGGCTGCGTATTGGATACCATCTCCTTAATTTTTCATAGCATTCTCACATATGTTGCACGCTGTTTATTCTGGAAGCGTAAATAATATAGTATGAGGTGAACACCATCGAAATAATGTATACTTGATATAACAGTTGAGGTGTAATGGCAAAGGTACCATCAACATACCAGATACGTCTTGCTTGTCGATTAAAGCAGATGACCAATAGCAGATTGAGACATATTTCCAGTGTTTTATTGATTATAATACAAGCTGATTTTTAAGCTCCTCGCATCTTTGGCTTGCATACGTTTTCCCTATTTCTACTTCTACTTCCATGGGGAATCGACAAAACCTTCACACGACAAAACACCCACGGACAAAAACCCCAATGACCAAAACCCCACGTGACGAAACCTCCACACAACAAAACACCCACAGACAAAAACCCCAATGACAAAAACCCCACTTGACAACACCTCCACACGACAAAACCCCCACACGACAAAACACCCACTGACAAATATGCCAATGACAAAAACCCCAATGACAAAAACCCCACACGACAAAACCCCCACACGACAAAACCCCCACTGACGAAAACCCCACACGCCAAAAAACCTCACACGACAAAACCCCAACCGACAACACCCCCAGTGACAACACCCCCACTGACAACTACCCCACAGACAACACCCCAACATAACAAAACCCCCAATGACAAAAAACGCCCACCGTTCTGTGGGGTTTTATCAGTGGGGGTTTTGTCATGCACTCCATTGAAACGGAGGGAAATATAATCACGCCTCTGACTCCCAATTTCTGTCTTTGGCTATAAAAAAGGCTTGGGACTTGGGTATAATCTAAGCCTTATTAGATGTGGTCACTAAGAGGAATCTTATTTCCATTGTAAAGATCTCAGTTTCGATCCTGCCACCTCCTTCTATGAGAAGATAATTGGGATATTTCTAGAACGGATTTGTCGAATCCGAAAGTTTGATAAAGGAAAAGGCTTTTAGCTGGTTTTCGTTAGTTGACATTTGAGGCTTATTCACAGTATTTGGTTCTGAAAGTCATACTAATATTAAATGAAATATCATTATTACCTGAATAATAAGACATTCAACACTTGTATCTCTTTATGATCGCCTATCAAGTGCTCCCTAGTTTTTATTAATACTTCATTTCTTAAATATTATTCTTATTTTTCCCAACCTTTTCCCCAGTTAATCAAAATAATAAGATTAATCAAATCCCTATACTTTTCAACGTTTGGAATAATTCCTCCCCAAAATTAGGATTTTTCTATATTAACGTTTTAGACTATTTCTTTACCAACATTCTCGTCATATTTAAGCCTACAGTAAAGTTATTAACACTTAACTATTTAGTAAGCAATTAGAGAAATATTAAGGGTATGAAAAAACACTCTTTACCTTTTAATTTTGAGGGTTTTTAAGACATTTTACACATCTGAATTTCCTAAACAACTGCTCTGGATAGCTGCAAAGTTGCATAGAAAATATAGCTTGTACCGGCTAAGCCTGGCCGGAGTTTATTGCTCGTTATGGTTACCAAGAGCTGAATAAAGCATTAACGGAATGTTACTTTCAAAGTTTAAATCAAAACAGTGCAACATGAGCATCATATCTTACTATGCACCAACAAATGATTCCTCTGAAGAAAGGAAAGATGAATGCTATGAAGAACTGCAGAATGTAATAGATGAGATCCCAGAGAGAGATAGCATAATCGTGATTGCTGACCTCAATGCTAAAGTTGAAAGGAATAATCAAGGTATAGACTCTTAGAGTATGTGATGGGTGTTGGCCAAGTTACAAATTAAAAAGGGGCATATTTTATAAGTTTTCATTCAACAAACAATCTTGTTACTGGACATACTTTTTTTTTTCAGCACAATGACATCCACAAGTTTACATGTACTTCACCATGGGGCAATTACGAAAATAAATCAAATATATCATAGGGTCATTAACAAAGAGCGAAAAAGGAGAAGCTATAGAGGTGCAGATATTACTAGTGTTCACAAGCTCCTCATTGCAACACTGAAATTAATACTGAAAGCACCTAACAGAAATGTAGATAGAGTACGTAGATTTCATACAACTAAACTTCTAAAAGATAAGCACAGAGAAACATGCACAAAGGAATGTAGGAATTAATTTGCAGTGTTAGAGACTTCAGGAGACGAAGAGCCGACAATTAATAAAGAATGGTGTAAAATGCAGTTACAAGAAGAAAACCATGGATATGACATTGTATTTGGGATACTATAAAAAGAGACAAACACGGAAATTGATTGTTGAGATTTTTCGAAGAAGTAATGAAAATTACAAAGTAGAGCATGCTACGTATTCCGATATTGTTAGTGAGGTCAAAAGAAAAGCAAGGAATGACTGTAGAAAATATTTAGACAGGAAAGCAGATGAGGCTGACAAAACTATGATTGCAGGGAGTGGCTATGGTGTAAGAATTGCTCATAGAATTATTAATGAAATCTCTATGGGGAGAGAAGCAAAAGCATGTACCCATCAAATGAGAGATGGATCTGTTATAATAACAGAAGATGAAGAAAGGCAGCGTTAGATGGAGTACTTCAGTGAGTTTATGAATAGGAGAGATGACGGGACTAATTAGATTGTAATACCTGGAGCTGGGGAAGACCCTGATGTGTTCCTGATTGAAATCTGTGTTTGAAGTAGAAGCTATCATTAAAATAACTCAAGATATGAATAGCCCCGGGATATGATGGAATAACTGCTGAGATGATTTTATCCGCAATGAAGTGACTCCCAGAATACTTACAAGAGTATTTAATCGAATATGACATGAAGAGGCAAAATCTGATGAATGGGAGCAAGGGGGTTTTGGTAAAGTAGCTAAAAAAAGGAGATATGACTGATAGCAATAATTGCAGAGGCATCACACTAACGTCATTTGTCATGAAAATATATAATTTTCTCATTCTAAAGACACTAGAAAGATAGATTGGTGAAAAGCTGAGATATGAAAAAGCAGGATTTAGGAAAGATAGATGTTGTGCTGACCAAATTTCCATTTTAAGAAATATGGTAATCCAATGTGTAGAATATAGAAACTCACATTTGATGGCATTTGTGGACTATGAAAAAGCCTTTGATAGTGGGCACCGACCAGTTTTGTGCAGAGTCTTGCATTATTATGGAGTTCCTCTTAAATATGAAATAGTGATTAAGTTTGTTCAAGAGCACAGCGAGTACAAAGTTAATGTTAATGGAGTCCTTTCAAATGATTTTCCAGTGAGCAGTGGAGTACTCCAAGGGAATGTGTTATCACCTACAGTATGTTATTTATCCTCATCATAGATTTTGTAATGTGACGGGCCGAGAGAGGAGTTGTGAAATCAAAGGCAGATTGGAAACGACTGAGTTATATTGTTGTGGAACACTCTCCTTATATACAAAACCTCAAGGCAACAGGACATGACAAGTTCACAAGACAGACCATATCACAGAGGAAAAACCAGACAGGAATTTTCATGTTCGTTTTAGTGCGAGGGAGGAGCGAAGATACAAGCATAATATATACAAAAGGAATTATGTACAATTGTGTGAAACACGGTTGGTACATGGCTCCCCCCCTAAAAATGACATACTGTACATGTTAAATAGGGCTCCCTGATCTAGAGAGGCGAACTGTAGGCGGGTCATCTGGCAGAAGATAAGCAGGTTTTAGACGATCAATGGAGACCCAGTCTTCTTTGCCCCGAATGTTTAGGAGGAATGCTTTCGGACTGCGTCGGATCACAAGGAAAGGTCCCGCGTAAGGGGGCGTTAACGGTAGCTTGCTGGTGTCGTTGCGCAGGAAGACGTGCGTTGCAGAGTGCAAGTCCGTTGGTATGTGATGCTTCGCTGGGGGCTTGTAACTCTGGCGGCACGGAGTAAATTTTCCCACGACGTGACGTATGCGCTGGAGATCGTCGGAGGAGGTTGTAGAAGGAAAAAACTCGGCAGGGACGACCAACGGGTCGCCATACACCATTTCGGCTGCCGAGACGTCGAGGGCGTCTTTAGGAGTGGTCCTTAGTCCAAGGAGGACCCAGGGAAGCTGAGTAAACCAGTTGGAATCCTTGCAGCAGGACATCAAAGCTGCTTTGAGGGTGCGATGAAAACGTTCAACCATTCCATTGGCAGCGGGGTTGTAGGCCGTTGTCTGATGTAGGGTGATGCCCAGGAAATTCGCTAATGACGTCCATAATTGAGAGGTGAAAGTGGTTCCCCTGTCAGAAGTAATATGCTCAGGGATACCGAATCTTGAAATCCATCCAGAGAGTAAGGCAGATGTACATGAGGCGGACGTTGCAGTTTCCATGGGAATGGCTTCAGGCCAACGAGTGGAGCGGTTGATGACGGCAAACAGGTAACGATGTCCTTGTGATGTGGGTAGGGGGCCTACAACGTCGACGTGAATGTGTGCGAAACGACGCTGAGGTTGAGGAAAGGTGCCCACTCCTGAATCCGTGTGTCGATGTACTTTGGAAGTTTGGCAAGAAGTACAGGCACGGACCCAATCCTTAGCATCCTTAGAAATGCCGTGCCAAATGAACTTTGCCTTCAGCAGCTGTGCAGTAGAACGGCACGAGGGATGTGAAAGGCCGTGAATGAAATCAAACACCTGTCGGCGCATGGGAGCAGGAATCCAAGGTCGCGGTTTACCAGTACTGACGTCACAGAGGAGGGTGGTGTTGGAGTCTTCGAGGGGAAAGTCTTCCCAACGGAGGGACGTGCAGGATGTCCTACAAGCTTGATACTCTGGATCCTGTCGTTGGGCTTCAGCCAGGGCGTTGTAATCCAATCCCAGTTGAACGGCAGCCAACGTGTTTCTTGACAGGGCATCGGCAACGGGATTCATTTTCCCAGGGACGTATTGAAGGGTGCAATTGTATTCAGCCACGGCGGAGAGATGTCGGCGTTGACGGGCGGACCAGGCGTCAGACTGTCGAGTGAAGGCGTGCACCAGAGGCATGTGGTCTGTGCGAATGACGAAGGGCGTACCTTCTAAGAAATGGCGAAAGTGACGGACAGCCAAGTGCACCGCCAGCAATTCTCGATCGAAGGTAGAATAACCCGATTCGGCCAATGGGCGGGGCGAGCCTTTGACCACCTGCTCGAGTACTGCACCAATAGCGACGTCGCTGGCATCGGTGGAGAGAAGGAGAGGGGCGTGTGGGATAGGAAAAGTGAGAGCCGCAGCAGTTGATAGGGCCTTCTTTGCATTGCAGAAGGCTGCTTCTGGAAGGGGACCCCACTTCAGGACCTTTGGCTTGCCCTTGAGGGAGGCGTAGAGGGGAGCAAGAGTGGCGGCAATGGCTGGCAGAAAACAGTGATAATAGTTGATCATGCCCAAGAATTCCTGCAGAGCTTTGACGGTCGAGGGCGCGGGGAAGTCCTGAATAGCTGCTACCTTCTCAGGGAGGGGATGGACTCCTTCAGGAGTGATACGGTGCCCTAAGAACGACACTTCGTTGGCGCCAAAGGTACACTTGTCGTACCGGACTACAAGGCCATTTTGTTGCAGGCGGTCGAGCACGATGCGCAGGTGACGGAGGTGTTCCTCTTTTGAGGAGGAGAACACAAGTATGTCGTCCACATAACATACACAGAAAGGGAGGTCCCCTAAGATGCCATCCATGAGACGTTGAAACGTTGCCCCAGCATTACGAAGGCCAAAACAGGATTAATTGAAGGTGTATGTACCAAACGGAGTGGTGATGGCGATCTTGGGGATGTCTTCTGGGTTCATAGGCACCTGATAATACGCCTTCAGGAGGTCGAGCGTAGAGAAAACCTTCGCTTTGTGCAGGTAGGAGGTCATGTCGGCAATGTTTGGGCGGGGGTAGTGATCCGGTTCTGTTTGCATGTTCAGGCGCCTGTAATCCCCGCATGGACGGTGGGAGCCATCTTTCTTCAGAACGATGTGTAAGGGTGACGACCATGGGCTGGAGGCCTTTTGGCAAAGGCCCATTTCCTCCATTTTGGCGAACGTCTGTTTGGCGGCTGCCAATCGTTCCGGTGCCAGACGTCTGAATTTTGCAAAGACTGGGGGTCCCGTCGTCTTGATATGGTGATAAATACCTTGCTTGGCAGGAACCGTGGGCGTTTGGCGAAGTTCTGGACGGAAAACCTCCGGGTACGACGTGAGGAGGTGGGCGTAGGCATCCGTGGGTGCGCTAATGTGGAGAGCGAGGTTAGAGGGGTCGGGTTGAAGAGGTGTCGACAAGTACGAGTCTGCGTTGACCAATCGTCGGTGGGTGACATCGACCAGAAGGTGGAAATGAGAGAGGAAATCAGCACCGAGGATTGGCATTGTGACGTCAGCAATGAGAAACTTCCAAATGAATTTCCCGTTTCCGAACGATAATGTGAGGTTCTCGTAACCGTAGGTGGGTATCGCAGATCCGTTGGCAGCTACCAAGCGGACGTCGGCAGATGTAGACAGACTATGTCGTGCCTTGAAGAGTTTCCTTGGCAAAAGAGAACGACAAGCACCCGTGTCTACCAAAAATCGCACGCCCGTTCCTGCATCCTGTAAAAAGAAAAGATTAGAAACACGGGAGGCCACCGCCACAAGCGATGGCCTACTTACACGTTTTTTGGCCACTGACAATCATTGGCACATTTCTTCGCGGTTGCCCCGAATCTGAAGTGGTAGTAGCAAAACTGCAGCGGATGGGAGGTAGTAAGAGGCTGTAGAAGTCGTTCGTTGGGGCGCGAGCGATTGGTGGGTGATGGGTGGCTTTGTCGCTGCTTTGGCACATCACGGGGTAGGCGTGTATGTCCTACGGCATTCATATCAGCTTTGTTTGATGTTGAATAGGCATCCTCTTCGTCAGGGGTGGAGGCATTGATGGAGGTCTTGAAGTGGCTGTCCATAAGGGCGTCGGCTTTGGTCATCAAGTCCTTTATGGGTAAACTATCGATATTGGGTATGGCAGAGCGTACAGGTTCGGGTAAACGGCGTATCCAAAGGGCAAGAAGTAGGTTCACCTCACAAGGAGAGCCGTCTGCGGCAGGTTGAAGGCGAGCGATACTGGTCATTTCCCTGAGGGCAAGCGAAGCCCTTTGGTCCCCCAACGGTTGTTGTGAGAGCTGAAAAAGCTTTGCTATACGGGCGGCTGGCGACGGCGAGTACTGCTGCAGAAGGTATGTTTTGAGGGTGTCA
>NC_090744.1:91639512-91647012 GCF_036898095.1 Palaemon carinicauda
ATATATATATATAAATATATATGTATATATATATATATATATATATATATATAAGTAATATTCAATCACTTTGTACTTACGGTAGGGAGAGATGTATGAATCTTGAGCCTTGATGGAGTGGACGAAGGGATTGAAGTAATTGAGGGAATGAGGCAGAATGAGCTGAGGATCCGCCTCTGGTTCTGCCACAGGGAAGGCCACGGCCACAGCCATCACAGAGAACAACACCTGCACCCAATCATTCGGAATTACTCGTTGACTTTCTCTAAATCATACAGTGAGAAAATTTAAGAAATTTTATAAAGGAAATAAATTATGTAGAATAGAATGAATTTAGTGAAGGTTCCAAGAGAATGGAAACTACAGTATTTTAGAAAGTCTCTGCTTTTAATATTAGTGAACCATTCGTAGAATATAAGTATAAAATATTATCATTGAAGGCACAATAATTTGCAGGCCTTTTTAGTAAAATTTTGTCTTTTACTTAGAATATTTATTCAAAAGATAACTCACTAAAACTTATCACTTTACAGTATGTATTATCATTAAATTTATTTTTGTAAAAATGCTCATGCTTACCAAAACTCTCATGATGAATGTATGTGTGAAGTGGGTTCCTTTCCAGGTAACTGACACCAAATCATTCAGGACCAACAATATTTATGGAAGAATGAGGACCTTGAAACGTAGGGAAGGATGACCACGCCTCTGGCTCCCAATCAATGCCTTTGACTACAACAAAGGCTCAGGACTTGTGAGTAATCCACACCTCATTAAGGAAGGATTCAGTTGTAGATTTGCAAGTAATAATAATAATAATAATAATAATAATAATAATAATAATAATAATAATAATAATAATAATAATGGATTTTTTTTTCATTGATTCAATTATTTCAATTTTCTCTGACTTGCTGTATTTCGGATGAGATGATATAGTATGTATTGTTATATATATGTTTTAGACCGTTTTTTTTTTCTGCTCTATAAAGTTCCATATCAGCTCTTTTGTCTGAGTGTATTATAAATCATAGTGATTTTGTCATGTATTTTATCATATTCAATTTTAAAGATCTTATCAATCAATGCGTATCATTTTGTTAATATTCATGATCTTATTCTTGGCAACGAGATAAACGATTACCAGAAAGTCTCGTGATCTTCTAAATAAATATAGTTTAAAATGTTGAATTACTTACTCTCGGTCGCCTTTATCAAAATCCGAAGATTTCTAGAAGTGAGAATTCAGTTTTTGTATATACCACATATCTTGCCTATATAATAAAATCTAATACATAAATACACACACACATATACATATGTATGTATATATATATATATATATATATATATATATATATATATATATATATATATATATATATATATGTATATATATACACACACACACACACATATATATATATATATATATATATATATATACATATATATAAATATATATATAAATATATATATATATATATATATATATATATATATATATATATATATATATATATATATTTATATATAATATTTTGATCCAGGCACCAGCCACCCATTGAGATACTAGTGCTGGAGAGTTATTGGGAACTTTGACTGGTCAGATGAAACTACACTGGATCCCTCTTTGGTTATACCTCTTTTTTTTTTTTTTTTTTTTTTTTTTTTTGCCTACACATATGCCTAACAGTCTGGCCTATTGTTTAAACCTTCTTCTCTTTCCTCATACACTAGACAGCACTTCGATAACTGAAAACTTCTTCTTCACCTAAGGGGTTAACTACTGCACTGTAATAATTCACTGGCTGCTCTCATCTTGATAAGGGTAGACGATTATCTTTAGCTATGGTAAGCAGCTCCTCTAGGAAAAGGACATTCTAAAATCAAACCTTTGTTTTTTAGTCTTGGGTAGTACCATGTCTCTTTATCATGGTCTTCCAGTGTCATGGGTTAGTGTTCTCTTGCTTGAGGGGCCAATCAGGAACACTATTTTTTTCATTATTTTCATTCCACACTGGGCTATTTTCCCCGTGGGAGATCTTAGGCTTAAAGCATCCCGCTTTTCCAACAAGGGCTGTAGCTTAGCAAGTGAGTATGACTACTTGGTCTCTCTTTGTCTCTTGGGTAAGAGGAAGAGGTAGTAGTCATACCCTGGTGAGAGGGAGTAGGCTCATTTCAGCGCAAAGATAGTTCAGCGCTAGGACATTTCAGCTCTAAATGCAGAAACATTTATAAGTAAGTAATTGTTTTGAAACTTAAACAGAAGGTTTTAAACAAAATCATTTTGGCAATGAAAATACTTTAATTAATTAAAATTTTACGTCCTGATTTTGATATCTAAATTAGAAAACTAATTTGATAAATTGTGCACAATAGCTTACAAATATTCTGACTCATTTATATTACCATATTCCGATAAAACATTTAATATTTTCTCGTCTGCCTTGGAGTATTTTAGTAACTTTTCTTGTGGCTCATGACCAGCTTTAAGTTTCTCGTAATGTTCATAGCATCAGTTTTGTACTTTTTTACCGCGTCATAATAATTCCAAATTGTTGGAAGAAATGGTTATCTTCCAATTTCTCTCCTGTTTGGACGACCAATGTTGTTGTCTTCAAATCAATTCGAAAGAAGAAATAGCTCCTCAGAACATCGACATGACTGTCAAGGTTATTAACTGGGACAAATGAAAGAGTTTCATGGCATCATTTTGCCATGTAAAGTAAAGTTCGCTCTTGTATTATATGAAACCGTGTGGCCCATACTTTTGTTATGTTTCAGTAAATTTTGAAATGAGTGAAATAAACATCCTCTGATTTGCACATCGGGAAAACGGTCATCCCTTATTGTTATAACAGTACGTACAAAATCGCATTTAAAGATACAAGGCCTGCGTATTGGATACCATCTCCTTAATTTTTCATAGCATTCTCACATATGTTGCACGCTGTTTATTCTGGAAGCGTAAATAATATAATAATGTATACTTGATATAACAGTTGAGGTGTAATGGCAAAGGTCCCATCAACATACCAGATACGTCTTGCTTGACGATTAAAGCAGATGACCAATAGCAGATTGAGACATATTTCCAGTGTTTTATTGATTATAATAAAAGGTGGTTTTTAAGCTCCTCACATCTTTGGCGTGCATACGTTTTCCCTATATCTACTTCTACTTCCACGGGGAATAGACAAAACCTTCACACGACAAAACACCCACAGACAAAAACCCCAATGACCTAAACCCCACACGACAAAACCTCCACACTACAAAACACCCACGGACAAAAACCCCAATGACCAAAACCCCACACGACAAAACCTCCACACGACAAAACACCCACGGACAAAAACCCCAATGACAAAAACCCCACACGACAAAACCTCCTCACGACAAAACACCCACGGACAAAAACCCCAATGACAAAAACCCCACACGACAAAACCTCCACACGACAAAACCTCCACACGACAAAACACCCACGGACAAAAACCCCAATGACAAAAACCCCACACGACAAAACCCCCACACGACGAACGCCCAATGACAAAACCCCAATGACCAAAACTTCACACGACAAAACCTCCTCCCGACAAAATACCCACGAACAAAACCTCCACACGACAAAAAACACCCATGGACAAAAACCCCAATTACAAAAACCCCACACGACAAAACCCCCACATGACAAAACACTCACGGACAAAAAACCCCAATGACAAAAACTCCACACAACAAAACCCCCACACGACAAAATACCCACTGACAAAAACCACATACGCCAAAAAAACCTTACACGACAAACCCCCACTGACAACACCTCCACTGACAACACCCCCACATGACAAAAACCCCAATGACCAAAACTCCACACGAAGAAAACCTCCACACGACAAAACACCCAGGGACAAAAACCCCAATGACAAAAACCCTACACGACAAAACCCCCTCATGACAAAACACCCCACGGACAAAAACCCCAATGACAAAAATCTCACATGACAAAACCTCCACATGACAAAACACTCACGGACAAAAACCCCAATGACAAAAACTCCACACGACGAAGCCCCCACACGACAAAACGCCCACCATTCTGTGGGATTTTATCAGTGGGGGTTTTGTCATGCACTCCACTGAAATGGAGGGAAAGATAACCACGCCTCTGACTCCCAATTTCCGTCTTTGGCTATAACAAAGGCTTGGGACTTGGGTGTAATCTAAGCCTTATAAGATGTGGTCACTAAGAGGAATCTTATTCCCATTGTAAAGATCTCAGTTTCGATCCTGCCACCTCCTTCTATGAGAAGATAGTTGGATTATTTCTAGAACGGAAATGTCGAATCCGAAAGTTTGATAAAGGAATAGACTTTTAGCTGCTTTTCGTTCCTTGACATAAGAGGCTTATTCACAGTATTTGGTTCTGAATGTCATACAGATCTTAAATGAAATATCATTAATACCTGAATAATAAGACATTCAACACTTGCATCGCTTTCTGATCGCCTATCAAGTGCTCTCTAGTTTTTATGTATATTTCATTTCTTAAATAATATTCTTATTTTCCCCAACCTTTTCCTCAGTTAATCAAAATAATAAGATTAATCAAATCCCTATACTTTTCAACGTTTGGAATATTTCCTCCCAAAAATTGCGATTTTCCTATATTAACGTTTGAGATTATTTTTTTACCAACCTTCTCGTCATATTTAAGCCTTCAGTAAAGTTATTAACACTTAATTGTTTGGTAAGCAATTATAGAAATGTTAAGGGTATGAAAAAACCCTCTTTGTATCCTAATTTTGATGGGTTTTTAAGACATTTCACACATCTGAATTTATTAAACAACTACACTGGATAGGTGCAAAGTTGCATAGAAAATATAGCTTTTGCACTCTAAGCTGGCCGGATTTTATTCCTCGTTATGGTTACTAAGAGCAGAAAAGGTATTAACGGAATGGAAAGCTGTAAATAGTATATTGTTACCTGCGAAGTTTAAATCAAAACAGTGGAATATGAGTATTATATCTTCCTATGCACCAACAAAGGATTCCCCTGAAGAAAGGAAAGATGAATACTATGAAGAACTGCAGAGTGTAATAGATGCTATCCCAGAAAGAGATAAGAAAATTCTTATTGGTGATTTCAATGCTAAAGTTGAAAGGAATAATCAAGGAATAGAGTATGTGATGGGTGTTGAGGATCTTGGCCAAGTTACAAATGCAAAAGGGGCATATTTTACAAGTTTTCATTTAACAAACAATCTTGTTATTGTACATACTTTTTTCCAGCACAATGACATCATCAAGTATACATGGACATCACCATGGGGCAATTGCAAAAATAGATCAAATATATCATAGAGTCATTAACAAAGAGCGAAAAAGGACAAGCTATAGAGGTGCAGATATTGGTAGTGATCACAAACTCCTCATTGCAACACTGAAATCAGAAATGTAGATAGAATACTTAGGTTTCATACAACTAAACTTCTAAAATATAAGCACAGAAAAACATGTGCAAATGAATGTAGGAATTGATTTGCAGTGTTAGAGACTGTAAGAGACGAAGAGCAGACAATTAATAAAGAATAGTGTCAAATGCAGTTACAAGGAGAAAACCATGGATATGAAATGGTATTAGGGATACTATAAAAGGAGACAAACACAGAAATTGATTTCTGAAATTTTTCGAAGAAGTAATAGAAATTACAAAGTAGAGCATGCTAAGTATTCCAGTATTGATAGTGAGATCAAAAGAAAAGCAAGGAATGACTGTAGAAAATATTTAGACAGGAAAGTAGATGAGGCTGACAAAACTATGATTGCAGGGAGTGGCTATGGTGTAAGAATTGCTCATAGAATTGTTAATGAAATCTTTATGGGGAGAGAAGCAAAAGCATGTACCCATCAAATGAGAGATGGATCTGTTATAACAACAGAAGATGAAGAAAGGCAACATTGGATGGAGTACTTCAGTGAGTTTATGAATAGGAGAGATGATGGGACTAATTAGATTATAGTACCTGGAGCTGAGGAAGACCTTGATGTGTTCCTGATAGAAATCTGTGTTTGAAGTACAAACTATCATTAAAATAACTCAAGATATGAATAGCCCTGGATATGATGGAATAACTGCTGAGATGATTTTATCCTCAAATGAAGTGACTCCCAGAATACTTACAAGAGTATTTAATCGAATATGACATGAAGTGGCAAAATCTGATGAATGGGAGCAAGGGGGTTTTGGTAAAGTAGCTAAAAAAAGGAGATATGACTGATAGCAATAATTGCAGAGGCATCACACTAACGTCATTTGTCATGATAATATATAATTTTCTCATTCTAAAGACACTAGAAAGATAGATTGGTGAAAAGCTGAGATATGAAAAAGCAGGATTTAGGAAAGATAGATGTTGTACTGACCAAATTTCCATTTTAAGAAATATGGTAAAGCAATGTGTTGATCATAGAAACTCACATTTGTGGACTATGAAAAAGCCTTTGATAGTGTGCATAGACCAGTTTTGTGCAGCCTTGCATTATTATGGAGTCCCTCCTAAATAAGAAATAGTGATTAAGTTTGTTCAAGAGCACAGCGAGTACAAAGTTAATGTTAACGGAGTCCTTTCAAATGAATTTCCAGTGAGCAATGACGTACTCAAAGGGAATCTGTTATCACCTACAGTATGTTATTTATCCTCATCATGAATTTTGTAATGTATAGAATAGTTTAGGATGGCGGAGAATGATTGGACTGGATTGGTAATAGGAAATAAACCGACCTAGAGTATGCTGATAACATCCTCATTAGAAAAACGCTAAAGGACATGCAAATAGAGGAAAGACACAGATGATGAGAACGGAATACGCAATTGAAGATAAAATACCATTGGAAGTAAAAAAAAAAAAAATAATGAGGTGGAATTATTTAAATATTTAGGAACTATGATCTCTAATACAGGATCTCTAGAAATGGAGTTTAAGGAAAGATTGAAAACATCAAATCAGACAATGTTTAGGTTAAGTAAAATCTGGGAATCAAATCGCCTGAGATTACATATAAAAATCAGGTTATATATCATTTTAGTAAGATCGGCGTTACTGAATGGACACGAGTCGTGGTATGGCAATGAAACAATATCCAACAGATTTAGGTGATTTGAGAACAAAGGCCTCAGAAGAATAGTTGGGGTTTAAGGGCAGGACATGATTCAAAATAAAACTATAAGAGAGATTTCTCAAGTGCCCTATGTGGATGAGATCATGGTGAGGGGTAGATGGAGATGGTTCAGGCTAGCTATTCACACTCCCCAAAAGAGATTTATTTACCAAATATTCAACTGGGCTCAGCAAGGCACTAGAAGATTTGGAAGCCCTAGGTCTGATGATGATTGTTACCAATTGGAGTGTGGAAGTTTTCTTTCAAATATAAATAACATACAATGATGATCTTTACTTATAACTTAAAAAATTTACTTGTAAGTGTAAG
>NC_090744.1:91649512-91662012 GCF_036898095.1 Palaemon carinicauda
ACTTCCTACCAAAAATCATCATTCTTTCGTTTTAATCCCTTGATCCAACATTTTTTTACAGGTGGCGTACACTAGTAGTCGATATATATATATATATATATATATATATATATATATATATATATATATATATATATATATATATATATATATATATATATTCAGCCGTTGCTAGTCCACTGCAGGACAAAGGCCCCAGACATATCCTTCCACTCACATCTATTTATAATCTCTCTATGCCTGTCTATACCCGCAAATTTTCTCACCTTCTCAATCCATCGTCTTCTCCTCCTTTCCCTGCTTCGTTTGTACTCTTTAGAGACCCATTCTGTTATTCTTAACGTACATCTATTACCTATCGTTCTCATTATATGCCCTACCATTGACTGCAATATCCTGTACTTTATATTGCTTACTTATCCATATTCTTTTCGTCTCTTAGTAATATTCCCATCATAAATCTTTCAATTGCTCTTTTAGTTGTAACTAGCTTGTGTTCTAAGGATTTAGTAAGGCTTCAAGTTTCTCATACTGTAAAACCATCTGATTAAATCAATTTCTTTTCAGAGAAAGTGGTCTTTTGCATTTCATAATCGTACAATGCTTACCGTGTGCCATAAGTATGTATATTCATCTAGAATCTCTAAAGGTTCGTCTCTTTATTTTCATTCATTATTATCTTGGTTTTACTTATATTATTTTTTCCTATATTTTTATATTAATATTTGAAATCATATTTTTAAATTCCTTCAATAATTCGCTAAACCAGGTCATCATTAAATTTTTCGTTGTTAAGGTATTCCCAATTAATGTTAATTCCTGCATTTTCTCAATTTAAATTCTTAAAAACTTCTTATAAGTAATCTGTGAATAAATTAGGAGAGATGGTGTCACTCTCTCTAATTCCTTTTTAATTGGAATCTACTCACTATTTTCATATAGTTTTAGGACTGCTGTATTTCACGTATAAATATCCTTAAAAGCTCTTACAAAATATTTATTATTTCTTGTCTCTGAAGTATTTTCATTACTGCTGAAGTTTTGACAGAATCAAAAAGTTTTGCATACCTAGTGTTTGTCATACTGTAAAAAAAAAAAAAAAAAATATCTATTAATTTTCCAAATTTTACTCCTTAGTTACCTTTCAATTTCTACTTTTCATTTGACTGGGACATTAAATCTGCCTTTATTTAATTTGAATTGAATACTTCTTTCAACATATCTTGTTTCTTTAGAGAAGGCTGCAAGATGAAAGGATTATCTACATGTGTATTAGAAAGAAAAATTACATTTCTGGAATTTAATGGAGAAAGAATAGGCAATCATACAAATGACATGTTTATTAAGAGTTTACGGAAATTGAAGGAATTACAAATTTCACTTTAAATATAATTCACATCTGATAAAACCCTGCTCCAACAACATGGTTCTAGAATCGAGAATTATTTCCCAAGGTTTTAAAGGGATCCATTTAGAGTCTTAATGCTCCGCAGCGGCTACACTTCGTGGGTAATAGTAAGGTCCGAAGGGATACCCGAGACCTTGGTTGTAGGCGAGTGGGAATCTGTTGCTGTAGGTGAGAGGGAGATCGTGGCCGTAGGTGAGAGGGAATCGATTGCTGTATGTCAGCGGAGATGCTAGATTCTGGAGGTGAGGGAATCCATAGGCTGGAAGAGAAAGTTTCATGTGCTTTACTTTTCTGCATTATCAAGAAATTTTCCCAATTAAGAGATAGATACGCATAGACAATATACATACATGCATATATATTCAAATAAGCCATATATATTTTTGATATATTAATGTCTGGATTCTCTTAACGACCTCGGGATCAGAGCCCCAGGCGAAAAAAACACGTAAAAATGTGCAAAATTTATCATGCATATATATATATATATATATATATATATATATATATATATATGTATATATATATATGTATATATATATATATATATATATATATATATATATATATATACATATATATATATATATATATATATATATATATATAGAGAGAGAGAGAGAGAGAGAGAGAGAGAGAGAGAGAGAGAGAGAGAGAGAGAGAGAGAGACCAAATAATAGATACTCGAGCAAACAAATCCTTTTATCCGGTGTAACATTTCTTTAATTCTGTAGAAGTAAAGGATACATTGAAAATATTTTTAGGATTTATTCCTAAAATATTTCTTTCAATAAGCAAAAAATATTATCATCATCTCCTTCGCCTATTGACGTAAAGGGTCTTCATTAGATTTCTCCAGTTGTACCTATACTTTTCCATCCATCATTTCCGATTAAACGCTTCATAGTCCTCAGCCACGTAGGCCTGGGTCCTCCCACTCGTCTAGTAACTTGTGGAGCCCAGCTGAACGTTTGATGCACTAATCTCTCTTGGGGAGTGCGAAGAGTATGCCCAAACAATCTCCATCTACCCTTCACCATGATCACATCCACATATGGCACTCGAGTAATCTCTCTTATAGTATCTATTCTAATACTGTCCTGCCATTTAACTCCCAATATTCCTTTGAGGGCTTTGTTCTCAAATCTACTAAGTCTGTGGGATATTCTTTAATTGTCGCATTATGTACCATGTACTTACAATCACACTAATCCCACTAAACTGATATATAGCCTGATTTTTATATGTATTCTAAGGCGATTTGATTTCCAGATTTTTCTTAACCTAGCCATTGTCTGACTTTTATTCAATCTTTCATCAAACTCTACTTCTAAAAACCCTGTATTAAAGATCATAGTACCTTAATATCTAAGTGATTCTACTTTATTAACCCTTTCTCCTTCCGATGATATTTCATTTTCCACTGCTAATTCCGTTCTCACCATCTCTTTCTTTCTTCTTTTAATCTTGAGACTAACCTTCTGTGATATATCATGCATTCTGGTAAGCAAGCATTGCTATACCTTTGGTGTTCTGCTAATAAGGACAGCGTCATCAGCATTGACGATTTTTTGTTAAAAATATATAGATATCCATCGAGTATCACTTTGCTTCTTCCACGTTCTGACAAAATTTCTGCTTCCAATTTGAAAAAGGGTTTACACAACTGAAAAATTATTTCTTGAATTGAGCTAAAAGAGAGAGAGAGAGAGAGAGAGAGAGAGAGAGAGAGAGAGAGAGAGAGAGAGAGAGAGAGAGAGAGAGAGAGAGAGAGAGAGCATATCTAACTGAAACGCATTGGTACTTATTTCATAGTTACATGAATAAAAGAGTGAGAGGGATAATTCGATTGTTATAACAAGCAATCGCTAATTTATAACGTGGCCTTTCTTCATCTTCTTTTTGATGGGCATATGCTTCTTCTTTGCCCCAGTAGAGATTTCATTAATAAATCTATGAGCAATTTTTAAACCATAGCTATTTCTGGCAAAAACGATAGTTTGAAATTAAAATGATAATATCTTAATGAAAATAAATGAATGGTGATTTGAAGAGAAATGAACTTACGATGCGTGTAGTGAAGAACGGAAGCCTCAGATCTTGCAATGGCTACAGCCACAATAAAGAAAAGAATCTGCGAAGAAAAAAAAAATAATTCCCAATAACACTTGTTTGAAGGTTAAATAAAATTATTTCTGAAATAATCTTCTTTCTATTGTGGCATAACCTACGTTTAATGAGCTTTAGCTTTGATAATCAATGACAAAAGTACTATAAATCAGAAATATATTTTTGATCTAATTGATTACCAAAATATATTTCTTTTATTAAAACGTGCACTGTAAATCTAGAGCTGGATACACAAGTAGTTTAGATACTGCTGAAATACTGATAGTTGATAACTGTAACCTGTGATTCTAAATCACCATCAAAATCATGACTGTAGACAACCCGAAGTTGTGTTCAGGAAGTTGTAGAATCAGCTCATCAATATCCTTGAAGTAAACAGGTATGAACCTCTCCTACCCTACAATGGAATATCATCTCATAATACTCAAACATTCTACCGAGCATAATGATATTCATACTCACCAAGCCCTTCATGATGAGTGAGTAAGTGTGTGATGGGGATCCTTCTTCAGAATACTCTACAGCAAATCCCTCTGACGAGGCGATACTTATACCGGGAAGCGACCTTGGGGAAGCTGGACTCACTCGGTGACGCCTCTGGTAATTGTTCCTCATAAATGACAATGGATTAGAACGAGGACGAAAAGAAAAAAGAATTAAAAGCTTTGGTCATCCCCCTCCTTGTTTTATGTGCAAGTTTAATATAGTTCCAATAATATCATTATTAGAAGCTCGTCATGAGTTTGACTGCAATTCCTTAGATAAGGAAATCAGTTGGAAATGAAAGTTTTTAAGATCTATTTCACTTTCTCTGTTTCTCTTTTTTATTTATGGAGATAAAGGATTTGGCACTAAGTAAATATTTATTAAGTACAGATGGCTTATTTTTAGTAAGTCCATTTGTCACCTGCTCCCAGATATAAACGAATAATTAAATTAATTCAGTCATACTACGAGATCTACTATATGTCGTACGTGGATATCCACAAGTGTCATGAGTTCCTATACACCATGAAGTCAGAGAGATTAAACGATATATACTGCATATATATATATATATATATATATATATATATATATATATATATATATATATATATATATATATATATATATATACATATATATATATATATATATATATATATATATATAAATATATATATATATATATATATATGTATACATATATAAATATATATATATATATATATATATATATATATATATATATATATATATATATATATATATATATATATATATATATATAAAGAGAGAGAGAGAGAGAGAGAGAGAGAGAGAGAGAGAGAGAGAGAGAGAGAGAGAGAGAGAGAGAGAGATAGTTAAAGTACATAACAACGATTATGAAATACAGAAAAATCACTTTTGATGAATAGAAATAAAAGTTTATTTGTACCATAGCGGGAAATCTGATACATATAACAAATTTTCGGTTAAATTTTGCTTTTCCTCAATTATTATTTTTTTTCTCCAATGGATCAGGTAAAGTGCAGGTGAAACAGCCCTCACGTAAAGGCTCTGATGATTAACGAAAAAGACTGAAAGGGCAACCGTATATAACAGTAAATCCTCACACGTTTCAAGATTCGGTTCTCAAGCCAAAACGTTACAAGTCCAGCCATGATTTTCAACTCACGACCCAGCAAGTCTCAGCGCTCCATTATTTGCAGTCGGATGATTTCTTCAGTGATACCATCATGTTTAATGTAATCATGGATCAAGAGTTCATATAATCTTTTGAATAGATAATGTTAGGATCGATATTTATTTTATTTATAGGTTCCAAATGCATTTCAATGTCCAACAGCTAAAATTTCTTTTTCCATTTTTCCGATAAGCTTATTTTGTACATCTGGGAGACAGGCTTAGCCAACATGTTTATCAATATATCTTATAGCCGCAATAGTTATAAATTAGAAAATATATTAAAATTTTATCAACTCTATTAATTTTATTACCTAATAATTCCATTATTAGGTAATCGTAGCTTTATCAATGGTTGCTACAAGCATCAGCTAGCCCTCTAGAGGTAGTGAAATAATGTGAAAAAAAGCTAAAACTATAATTTATGTTCATACGAAAAAAAAAAATTCTTTTTTTTGGGGGGTAGGGAATGTTTCAGTCGAATAATTTTACTACCAGTAGAGATCAAACCTTTGTTTTATGAAGAATTCCTATAGCTATTAATGCAAATAGATTTTTTTAAAGCCATGGAATTTGCTGTACCAAGTGGCCGCTCTACTTTTTTAGAGGTACCTGAGAGATCATCATTGCTTTTAAGCTTAATAAACAATGTCCTGGTTTAAAAAAAAAAAAGAAAAAAAAAAGAACCCTAGAATTGATACACAACACTGCACACAGTCAGCAAGACAATCTGAATGATCGTATCTAGGGGAAGTTTATTTCAAATTGGTGATACATCAAAGACCAATATAAACTCCAAAATGCGTAAAAATGCAGCCTTCAAAGGGTACAGAAAAATGCTTTGACTCTCTATAGCTTCAGAACTGGCCATTGGATTATCTGGTCAGAATTGACAAAGTGGGGACCCTTTCACATTGGGATTTTAATCCGCTTCAGCCAGCGGTGCGTCACAGTGCTTACAGGTTGACTGATGAAGATAATGGAGCCTTTCACATTAGAGTGGCACAGATTTTTTGCCATCGCGGGGCCGATTTGAATGAGCGGTGTCTCACCAGGCGGCTTTTTTACTCCTTTACAAACGGTGAGCATCAATAGGTCACTGCTTTTTATCATGAAAACATATTGTGAATTATATGGAAATGGATCAAGAAATAATATTGATCTCATTTGTTTAGTTGAAACGAAGTATGGAAGAGTATAAGAGTCGCAATTTCGTTACATTTGGTTGGAGAAAAGTAAGCTGTGATTGGAATGAA
This sequence comes from Palaemon carinicauda, assembly GCF_036898095.1. Taxonomy (NCBI): domain Eukaryota; kingdom Metazoa; phylum Arthropoda; class Malacostraca; order Decapoda; family Palaemonidae; genus Palaemon; species Palaemon carinicauda. The sequence continues at coordinate 91,655,975 of NC_090744.1, forward strand.
GGATTTAGAAATATTAGTGCTAAGGAGAAATATGAATTTGGAAAGTTTTTAATCTTTGAATTGAAATTTTTTTTTATTAAGTAAGACATAGCTAGCCAGTGGTTACGACTTAAAGAATACGATGTACATAAGAAGATGCACATGTTTAGTCCGAAAAGCATTTACTACTAAATAGGAGATAGTTTGATTACCTTCCCAATATAAAATTTTAATATATTGCTAACTCCAAATCCCTACTTCGCTCTCAAACTAATCAGCAAACTTGTTTCTGATGGTTTCTGATGATAGTCCAGCTTGTATATATATAGGATGTTCATGCTCTTCTAAACCATTTATTGTTAGTGTTTTCAAAATGAAAACCATCGCGTTCTCTTACAATGTTATAAAATATATTTGCTGACATTCATAGCAAGATGAAGAGATAGTGAATTGGACGATGGTAAATCTTCCATTTGTTAATTAAAATTCTAAATGTACATTCGACATACCTTCTTCCTCTACTTAAGCGATAATTGAATACTCTCTGTTTTCACTTAATTGTCTTCCTCCATATGGTCACATTTAAGTTTTCATTCAGACCAAATTCTTCATGCCCTGAACTTTCATAAGGCACACATGGTTCCTGAAATCCGGGCAATAGTTTCGGTCGGGGTTGAGGAAAGAGATTTTGGTCAAAATCTCTCTAGAAAGGTGTACTTCGGAAAGTGGTCGAATCAAAGTCTTTCCTATGAACTTCATTGTTCTCCACTTGTTACTTTAAAAATTGCAAGTTATTAGAAAAGTTATCATCATCCTTCTTCAGTTCTTCAAAGAGAGTAGCATATGTGACATGCATGTCTCTTTGGGCATTGGATTATTGATCGTCTGTTTCATAATAGATAAAGGTAAAACAGGTCCGTCTTTTATCCATCTATTATCACACTGCATATTGTTTTCAATATTTAAATAGATGATTAACCTCTGTTGGCGGAGACTGCGCAAATAAGCGATGTCAACCGCAGTACTTAAGACGCAGAGACAGCCTCGACTGCAGAAAAGAAATCGCATAGATTGAAAGGAGCCTATTACATTTTAGTGACTTCATCCAAAGAAATATTCTGGAAACAAGGTTAGCTTTCTGTAAAGAGGGTGGAGATATTAATCTATTTTTTTCTAGTTTGCTCTACATATTCCTTCAATTGTTCCCTTTTCTTGAATACGTCTTATCTAAGGTCCTTCGCTCTTTGACGCTATGCGTGTTTTTCCTCTGCCGCAAGCGGTGCGGATCCGCTTTTTTCAGTCGACTAATAGATTATATGGACGCTTTCACACTAGAACGGAGCGGATTTTTCTCCGCAGCGGCGCCGCCTTGCATATGCAGTGCCCAATTGACTTTGCGCCGATCTGCTCCGCTGACAGTGACAGTTGGCTATTATGTTTAATACGAGTCCTCACACAACGCGATTTTTGTCCGCCTCCTGTTCGGCGGGCAGTAATAGGCCACGCAGGACTTCTCATTGATTACCACACATACATGGAACTAAATGTTGATATTGAATTATCTATTTCTTTAGTAGAAATGAAACCAGTATGACGGGGCAAAAGTCTAAAAGAATACAAATGTCGGAGTTCTGTTACATCGGCTTGGAAAAAAAAAATGCTTTGGATTAAGGGAGGATTTTGAGAGTCTGGATGATAAACAAATAATGAATTTGCCAAGTCTATTAATTTTTCCATTTACAAACACTCTTAGTTCACCAATTCGAGCAAATTAGTTTTTGCAAAGATTGTATAATTAATACACCAATCTAGTTATAATGACATTCTTTAATAAAATTCATAAATCCCACAATATTTTGGAATATTGTCAGCTCAAATGTAAATCTGATATCATCTGCGAGCAGCGACCACAATATCGGTGGTTTTCGTTCGCTATACCTGCGGTGCGGAGACTGCCTCGTGGGAGGAAAAAAACCGTATTGTGTGAAAGAAGCCAAGAGGCTGACGTCATAGGAATCGTTTGATCCGCATAAACAGATAAAATTATATATATATTTATATATATGTATATATATATATATATATATATATATATATATATATATATATATATATATATATATATATATATATATATATATATAAGTTCTATTTTGAGAATAAGTGTTGATAATTCTATAACATTGTATATCTACGTTGAGGTGCCAAATAACAACAATAATAATATTATTATAGTTATTGCAGCTTCCAAAATCATCAATGAGTATATGCTATCTTCCATATTCATGAATCATTTTTTTGCGGGAAAACGTTTCTCTCCTGTAAGTCGTAAAGTAAATAATTGTGTTTATGATATACAGTACAAGTTCTAACGCTGAGGCTGATAAACTAACAATAAACAACTAAAACTTAGAAATAAAATCATGATCAGTATCTTTTCTATCTTTATCTCTCCACTTATGCATTTTCTTTATAATCCGGAACAAAGTTAGTAACATGGAATGAATTTTGTCTCAGTGTTTTCGGATAGAGAAACTGAATAATCACAAAAACAAAATGTTCTGGAAATTTATTTTCTATCAAGATTGTTGCAAACGCCTCTTCTCAAATGTTTTCTTTACAAAACGTTTTCATCAAATTACTTATAGTCATGAAACTTAGTGTCCTAAAGATCAAAATAATCGATCTAAAAAGGTATAGATAACTAATAGAGTTGCTAAAACTATGCTTGATCTGTGCTAGTTTAAATATTAAAGAAAAATAAGATAAAGATAAAGCCCAAAATTAGCCTACGTTAACTCTTAACAACTTCTGTTATTGTAGACAGACCTATCTTAGAATGATTAATTAAATAAAAGGAAATTATTCAAATATCGCTGATGTCCATCGTGAGGAATTAATGGTGGAGATTATGGATTGAGGAAACACATAGAGAGAGCAGATTCAACCTCTGTTCTGGTTGAAGTGGTCATCATTTCTAGAAAGAAGAAGTACAGACGCTTTACAATCCTTCTGGGAATTGCAAAATCTTGAACAGTCTTATGTATGTAATGGCCACTCCCCAAGATATATTTTTTCTTTTTTTCTTATAGAATGTAGCTCGAATAATAACAATCTAATTGAATATGACCGCTGCCTTAGTGGCATTGATTTTGTATTCTATCTTCTCAATAGATCTGATGATTGACTTTTCAGCATTGCTGCGTTCTACCAATAACAGGGCAAAATTCATCCCTCGTCATGGGTAAGATAAATCCAAAAAAGTGCAAATGTAGATTTAATGTAGAGTTTACAAAATTAATGCAATAAGTAAGGTACAGCTTATAGCGGCTTTTTTTTTTTTTTTTTTTTTTTTTTTTTTTTGAGAGGTATCGCCTCCCATCTTCAGTCTAGAGTGTTTGAAATGGTGGTGGCAACATCCTTTTATATGGTACTTTTGGCTTGTAGAAAGTGGCGGCGAATTTACATTGGCCATCTCTGGTGACGGTGGTGGTGGAGTAGGTAGTGACGTAACCAGGGTTGCGAATTTTCATTGGCTGATGCAGTAACGGGCTGAGGTTGTGTCACAGCCAGACTGCCACTCCACTCACTTCTAGGCAATGAGTCGCCATACTGTCTGTCAACAGCTGGGTTATGATTGGTGTATGTGCTCGCCATAATGATTTCTATTGTAAGCGGGCTGTTCTGGTGTTGATCGGGGTCGTCTTGATTTTGGTTTTCACGTTCGGTAGGGTCCATGTTCGGTGTTTGGATGTTAGTCCATCAGCATCAGGTGAGAAGGAACACTTCTTGAGTTGTATTGAGAAGCGGTTTCTCCCGTTTTATAAGGAAGGCTTAGAGTATTCTCAGCATTTTCCTGTAGGGGAAGCTATCAATTATTTTGGTGTTCTCAACAATCTGATCCCGTCTGATGCAGCTTTTATGAGATTGGAGGGCATGTAATTTTGTTTGTTGGGATGGCCATTATTCACGAAAACCCGGGAGATCGAATCAAGTTCAATATGAACTTCGGCCCAAGAGGAGCAATGGGATAGGGCTCAGGGGACGTAAGCCTTAATGGTAGGGGCCTTGGTTTTGGATTTCTGGATAGGTGTTTAGTTTGAACTGTTGTCTGGAACTTATCACAAATTTATACATCTTTTAATAAATTAGACAAACGTTTTTGATGATTAAAACAGATAAAGGCTCTTTATGTATTTTTATGGCCTGCCTCAATATTTCACAATGCCCTTTTATACCAGACTAAAATGAGACATCTTTTGAAATATACAGTTACACCGGATTTTTGGTTGTTGATAATTCATATTGTGTTTATTTGTCGCTTTCATGATATCACTTATAGCCACAGAAATAGTTTTTTCTTAAAAAAATGTATATTACTTCATGAGGGAAACAAGAAACTGCTCCTGGTAAAGGGAGTTTAAGATAATAAAAATAACAGAAGATATAAACGATATGTACAATTACAGGAAGGAAAAATATTTAATTTCTCCTATCTACTGTATATCAAACAACTAATAAAAAGGAATTATTCAAGGATAATTTATATATGTTAATAACATTTTAATAGGTAAAATCCAAAATTTACAAAATGATACGTTTCAATATATATGATGTATTTTCTGTATAAACAGGCAAAAAAGAGGAAGTTTAGTCTAATTACATTGAATTAGGATACCACTTATTTATAAAATAAATTTTTCGGTTTGTTTATTCCTTGGAAATTCCAAATATCTATTCATCCGCAACATTCTTCTTTGCAACATGTTCCGCATAGGGGTGTGAATAAGGGTAGGCCAATGGATAGCCGGTTCCATACCCGTGGTTGAAGGGAAGTCCATGACCATAGGCGAGTGGGTATCTGTGCCCATAGGAGAGATGATGGCCGTAAGCTGGAAAACAAGAAAATGAATATTATATTCGATTAACTCGATATGGATAGTTTTATATATATTATCACATTTATACATCTAGATATATTAGTATACATACACATACACAATACCGCCCCAAAAGGACCAAATGAAGCGTGCAATAACGTAGTCTATAAATATCAGTGCCCTGAGGAGATGTGTAAATCCGACAGAAAAGACTATATTGGACACAGTATCACAACAGTCCAAAGAAGGATGCTGGCCCACAGAGATCGGGGAGCATAAATTAACACTATATTGATATCCACGACCGGAATCCCTCCCTTAAGGAATTAATAGAAGGGACCAACATCGGTCACAGGGAGAACAACTACGGTAGACTTATGATAGCTCAAGCTGTAAGCATTGCTCTCCAGGCACCAACTTTGCACATACAGAACGATTTTATTTATACGCTCCCCTCAAGCAGAAGGCAACATAGATAATCTATAAAATGGTGCAAGTCCAGCGTGCATCTAGTATGTGCGCGCATATCTATGTATATATATATATATATATATATATATATATATATTTATATATATATATATATATATATATATATATATATATATATATATACATATATATATTTATGTATATATATACATATATATATATATGTATATATATATATATATATATATATATATATATATATATATATATATATATATATATAGATATAGATAGATATATGAATGTATATATATATATATATATATATATATATATATATATATATATATATATGTATATATATATACATATATATGTGTATATATATATATATATATATATATATATATATATATATATATATATATATATATATACAGTATATAAGTATATAATCAACCATTATCCTCTTCATAATCTAAGGTTCTCTGAATTTTGAAAATTTTCACCTTTTCTTTACTGATTTTTTTAAATTTTTAGAATTTTTAATTTCTTTAGAATAATCTCAACATAATCAATCATAATATTTGTAGAAGCTGATGTATGAGAGGAATTGTAAACCTTATGGAAACCAGAAATCATTTGATGAAGATAAAGTTTTGCTGAAGCAGTGCTGTAGTGAATAAAGTATGAGAGAAAGAAATAATCATCGTTCATTAAACCAGAGAATTGCACCTGAACACCTAA